>NC_052504.1:96207831-96370026 GCF_014356525.2 Nilaparvata lugens
AGCACTAAAGAGAGTGGAGCAATGAAATTTAGTAGGCTAACACTAAAGTGACACCAATGTATTAAAACTTCAATACACCTATAATATATGTACCAACGTTTTCCTATCACGGTACTTTACTGTGTACAGAATCTTTGTATCTTGATACATGACAGTATACAGTGACACACAGTTTCCAGTATCAGTGATATAAACAGTGACAGTGACAGTACCATAATATCTACTGGGTACGCGACTAGGTGCCACCCCGACTACTTGACACCCCGACTACATGACACCCCAACTATTCGACACCCCGACTACTTGACTCCCCGACTACTTGACACCCCGACTACTTGACACCCCGACTACTTGACAACCCGACTACTTGTCCCCTTTTAAAAATGTGTCTCCTTTCTGAGGAGGTGACAACTAGTCGGGGGGACACCCTGTCGCGAGGGTGCGAGGTGTCAAGTTGTCGTTTACGGTCGTGACTAGTTGACACCTCCGGTCCAGACACCCTGACGCGAGGGTGCGAGGTGTCAAGTTGTCGTTTACGGTCATGACTAGTTGGCACCTTTGGTCCAGTAGGTGTCAAGTAGGTGTCGGGGGACAACTTGACGGCAATGGCATATTTTTACGAGGGTACAAGTAGTCGCCTATGGCCAAAATGACCAGGTGTCAAGTAGTCGGGGTGACAACTAGACGGCTACCCTATCTACTCTATCAGTAAGAGTAGGGGTAGATATATTTATTTATTCATTTATTTATTATATAAAATACTATAATCATAATACAATTATGACATTGGAGGAAAAACTAGGCTAAGCCTGAACTATTTCTCTCCAAAAATTTTGATAGATATATCATGTCCTATGTCCAAGACAACGTTATGTGAGTAGTGAGCATCTTTCTCAGTAGATGTATAGCTCCGTTCAAACACACACAGAAGTAAATCTGATTGGTAGTGTTCCAATACCATTTGATTTGATTTTAGTTACATTCGTGATTTGATTAGTTACAACTGGTAACTAAGGGCACATAAATGTAGGAGTATTTGAAAAGTTACCTAGTATGAAGTGTTACCCTACTACTCTCTATTAGCAAAAAAGTTTTATCACACTGGATAAGGGCTCTCCATTATAACCGCACAGTTTAGTAGTTACCAAAGAGCAGTTAAACCTCAACATTTTGCAAATTCGCCATTAAAGTTTCGCCCAAGTGGCGATAGTTCTAATCAAGTTTGTGCCAGCTAGTGCTAAATGATCTATTTCTGGTGGCGAACTAGCAGCATTAGTGTATTCCCTCTGTGTTCGAGAGTCAGGTTCACGTTGAACAGCCAGCATTCCATGTGAATAGCGCCAGTGTTCCCCATTCAAAACTGATGCAGAGTGCAGAAAACAACATAGCTGGCGCGAATTGTCGTACCAGGAGCATCCCGACACGACTGGGTCGCACGCACAAATGTAAACAACAAACTCACCCTCCTACTCCACCGTTCCACCTGCTTCTTCACCTCCTCAACCTCCTCCCACCTCCTCTTTACCATCTAAAATGGTTTATTGACTCGTGCTTATCACCCGTGCAAACTATTGTCCCTTCAAAACTTTATGAGAGTCTTCCTCGCTTCAAACAACATGAAAAATTTTATTCCGTTGACTAGGTCAAGATCAACCTCATAATAGGTAGAAGTATAGTAGATACCAGCGCAGCGTCTATAGCGTGTTCAGGTTTAATATAGAATGGAAGAATACGGGTATTCAAGAAAAATGAGAATATATAGTTAGCAACAACATGATACATTGAACTTCACACACCAACTTCTAAGCATCGTACATACTTATGCGCCACGAACACGCGCATTTTGTTTTTTATTAGCTGATTCTAAGATTCGGTACAGTATCTCTGTATCTTACTGTTACACAGTATCTTATATTATACAAAGTTCTTATATCATACTAGCCGTCAGGCTCGCTTCGCTTGCCATATCCGTCTAGCCGTGACCCTGGACCCCCGACTGGATCGTCAAAAAATGAGATCAGCGGACTCGCTTCGCTCGCCTGCATTTTTCATTTGAGAATGCTTCATTCCATCAGAACGTTACATTACTGAGAAAACGCAGAAAAGCTGAGAAAAACGTTGATTTTGGGCGTATCTTTGATGAAATATTAAAGTTACCTCATCACAAAAATTTTAAACCCTAGCTAAACCTCTGTATTAAATATGAACATTTTCTGTCTATTACTTGATGAAAGAACTGAGAAAACGCTAATTTTGGGCGTATCTTTGGCCTTATTGCAAATTCCTTCTAACACAACATTATTACACTCTAGCTGTGCTTCTGTACTAAATTTGAACATTTTCTGTTCATTTGTTCCCGATGAAGCTGAGAAAACGCTATAAAACGCTGGAAAAACGCATATTTTGGGCGTATCTTTGGAAATTTTTCCAAATCAGTTCTTATATAGTGCGCCTCTAAAGGGCCAACGGCCAACTGAACATACCTACCAAATTTGAACGTTTTTGGTCCGGTAGATTTTTAGTTCTGCGAGTGAGTGAGTCAGTCAGTGAGTGCCATTTCGATTTATAAATATTGATATTTATCTTACTATACACCGTAACATAGAAAACTTATACATTGAGAAGATTGTTCTTTTCTATGACAGTAAGTTTATGTTTCTAGACATCTGTTTCGGGTGACTCGTTGGATTAAATGAAAACGCGCCGGTCTGATAAATCAAGAGAACCCGAGTTCGAATCTCGACCAGGGCAAACGTTTTTGACCACAGCACAATCACATAGATACGGCCACCCCGTCTTTCGGAGGAGACGATAAGGCTAGGCACTCATCAGTTAGTCAAGACAAGACAAGACATGATCAGACACGTTTAGTCACAATACTTCACATAGCTGCTTATGACGCAACTCACACTGATTAGTCATTTCAATTAGACATAAGCAACTATGTGAAGTATTGTGACTAAACGTGTCTTGTCTTGTCTTCACTAACTGGTGTGCGCCTAGCCTAAGCCGTCGGTCCCGACTACCTAAAAAGTAGTCGTCATCTCTCATCATCATCTCTCTCTTACTCATCACCCACGCACAAGCCTATGAGCTTATGTGGGCATCACCCTCAGTATTATTAGTATTATTAAATTTATTTATTTTCATTTATTTATTTCATGTTACAAACAAAATACATTTCAAATAAAAAATAATACAGATATAATGCAAAATGTGCGTGTGTATGGTGCATAGTATGTATGCTCCTTTACAAGTATTTTGTACTGTCACTAATAAGGATATCTGGCTGGCTCAGATCAGGAGTCGGAGCTTTCAGATCTTATCTGATCAATTTGCAATCTGCAGGTTACTTTGGAAGTGATTTGTCAATCTTTATATTTGTTATATTCAATCAATTAGAAATCTTGCTATATTTTTAACTGACACAGATTTTAAAATGTATTATCTTCCTTTCTGTTTCAGTTATACTGGTCATTGTCCCACACTGAAATTCCGATTTGGAAAACGATATGGAGCTAACACCAAGGAAATAATTCAGGTAGTCAGTGCTATGATACTGGTGCAGTATAATTGAGGCGGTAGGTGCAATAAGGGCCTATAGGCCTATAAGCCCTTATTGGGGAGAACTCGGAAATGGATTCTCCATCATTTCTTCTATATAAATGTGAAGATTTCATTCAAATATCTTTTTTCTTCAGGTTGGTATAACTATTATAGCAAACCCATGTTTAAGCCCTTCTTGCAGAGAACAGCTGATTTTCCTTACTTTTGTGGTTTTATTCACTATAACTTAAAATATTACCTATTAAAAGCGTTGCAATTCAGAACAGCAGTATTGTATTATCAAATACAAACCTTGTGGTACACATGAAGCAGCTCCCTGAAGAACTTTCTTTGTCTATTGCACCAGCAGTTCCACTTAAAATAGGAAAAATCAAAGATGTCAAAGACCTCTATCCTTATTTGAAACAAGACACGACAGTTTTATGAAAAGTTTTTTGCGAGAAGGGTAACTAACCAAGAAGCTGATGGACAAGTACACAACTTCTCCACTGATTCGGAAGATGACGAAAATGATGAACCGCTGGACATGGATGTTTCTTCATAAGACATTTACATATTATTTTCAAATAGGATAACACTCATATTTGGGGCATCATTTCAACTAATATTTGTCATCTGGTTTCAAGATTTCATTGAACTATGTACACTTTTAAAGTTTTATTTTTAAATGAAGACATATAGTTTTTAGCCCAATTAACAAGATTATTATAAATAGGAATAAATAAATAATGAAATATATTAAACAGTATTGTAATATTTATTACCTATTCGAAATTTACTCATTAAAATAACCCAAGACCATATTGAGGAGAAGAGATTTATAAGCCCTTATTGTATAGAATGTCATAGAGAGTATTCTCCCCAATAAGGGCTTTCAACATACCGTACTTCCATATTATGTTAAATTGAAAATGAAGTATCTTGAAATAAAATTTGTTTTTATCAATTTACCATAGAGAACATATTTTCAAAAGAATTGAACCATTCATATTTCAACAATGTTAACCGAATATTACAAGATATATGTGTAAAAACTTTGGATCTTCATTTCTCAGAATGATAGTTTTGAGTTACAGCCCTTATTGCACCTACCGCCTCAATTCAACATACTGTATTATCTGTGTCTATGGGCTGTTTTCAAGAGTGTAATGTGTTTACTATAATGTATATTTTGAAGGAATAAAATTATTATATCATATATTCCATATTCTATTATACTGGTAGAAAATTCACATAGAACATTTTATGAATAGGAGTTTCATAATAAAAGGAATACAGGTCGTTTCATATAATAATGATTTTAAAATAATATTGTAAGTTCGTATCGACAATACCCATCTTTAACGAAGAGGTGTTTATTGGTTTACTGTATTTAGTTCTACAACCAATAATTTCTCTCAGTTTTGAAGATTATTGTACTATAATTTGTACTTCAAATGGAACATATAATATTTTCAGGTCAATACACTTGAAACATAATTTTTTCATAACTCTTTATCCTGTTGTGAAGATCTTGATTTTGAGGTAGTTAGATGGTACGTATTCTATGAAAACGACTTGAAATTATTGTCAAAACCACTCTGTTTTGAAACACACTTTTTCAATAATATTGCAGGACTTGAGTGACCGAGTCTTTGTATTGAAATGACAAAAAAAAAATCTTCTGTGGTGTTCTGAAGTTGAGGTAGTTGGTAGTTATACATCCTTATCCTATGAAAACAATTTGAAATTTTTGATTTTTTTAATACACAGATACCAACACATATAAAGCTTCGACTGAGTCATTGTCAATATTGTAGAACTGTTACACAATTGAATAAAAACACAAATATATTGTCAAATTCTACACTGTTTTATTTAATCTAAACTATAATCTAATCTATAGTGAACAACATATTTGTGTTTTTATTCACATATGGAGCTCATGAGTCTCAAATGCCTACATTATAATACTCTGTATATTTACAATTTCTTTAAGAAGTATTATGTAGTTTCACATGATAGGAGAAAATAAGTTTGTCTGACGTTTTGTTGAAATTGTCGAAGCTTTGATGTGAAACATTTTTGCAGGATTTGAGTGACCGAGGTATATTGAAGCGACACCTTGCATCGCAGTACAGAGTGCAGGACCCCCTGCAACCGATTCTCACCAACGGACAGTTGTCCCCGATCTCTCGAACTCACGACCAGTTGAAATCCAACAGGGTGGACAACAATAATCGATGTCGACGATACATCCTCGGATATACAGGTAAAATGGTTCCATTCGAGGTGAAATGCTGAGGTGGCACACAATTTTCCTCTATACTGGATATCTAATAATGTCTAAAATCTGGATATCTAAAAAACGTATATTCATTTATTCGTTCATTTCATTGACAATTACAAATCATAATTATAATAAATATAATATGATTGGGAGAAGACAACAGGCATAGCCCAAAACTGTCTTCTCCCAAATTTTTACAAATAAATGTTTCAAAAAAGAATAAGGTTAAGATTACACTTTCACTCCAAAAAGTCCACTTCCACTCCAGAACTAATGACTAAACTAAAAATTTTGAATGTTGATATTTAAAAACTGATTAAGAACAAAAATATTTCACTCAAATCTCTATAAATTGGAAATTTTTGAGTAATTTTGCAAAATTTTGAGCTAGAAAAGAAACACAACTTCACTTGTGATATTGAATATCTAAAGGAAATGGATACGGTATATAAAACAAGTATATTCACATTATCAGCCCCTGATTAAGGGTATGATCACAAAATAGTGAATAGTTACTAGGAACAGTCATACGCGGTACCTAGACATAGTAATCAGGAAATCTACAATGAAAGTACTGTACCGCGGTAAACTAGATTTTCTTAAATAATTTTCATCTTCTACACTGTCGTAAGAGATGTAGAATTATCAGGGGAGATTCATATTATTGATAAGTCAGTAGAAATGATAGGACGACAGTATAGGTATGTTGCCAAGTCACATATTTCCACAATATTATTCTGATTTTTTTCCAATTTCAAGAACACCAATTCTGGTTTTCCTTTCCATCTACTCCTACATCTTCTGAAGATAATTCTACAACATCTCCAGGGACAGTGTTGAAAGATGAAAATTACCTATTTAGGAAGGTCTAATTTACCGCCTATATACCTTACTTTCATTGTAATAAAAACAATTTAAAAACTTGTAGTACCCTTTTCAAGTTCAACTTGAAAATGACCAATGGTCAAAACTAGTGGTTAAAATATTTTAAATGTTTTAATAAAAGGTTTTAATTTTGTTTTTATTAATTTGAATAAAGTAACCCATATAAGTGAAATTATCTTAAGCTGCGTTTACACCAATAAAGTTATTAACAAAATGTTGATTACCTAACCCTTATAGATTCTATTAGATTGAACGGAAGTTGACAAACACATATGTTGATCATGTGTATGATAAGTTATGTTCAATCTAATAGAATCTATAAGGATTAAGTTATTAACATTTTGTTCATAACTTTGGTGTAAACGCAGCTTCACTTTCATTGCTGTATATTTCCTGATTACTATGACGACTAGGTATGACTTTTTTTAGTTACTATTAATTACCATTCTGTCTTCTATGAATGGTTAAATTATACTGATTTAAGCAAATTATTAATTCGATTCGTTTTATATTTGCGATGACAATGAATATAAATCAGTAAATAAATGGATGATATTATAAGTTCTTTAAATGTATTTTTCTTTCAAGAAGTGACAATGTTTAAGCATTGGAGTAATACATGAATTAGGCTATGCATTCATATAAGTGAAAGATAGGATATAATTGAATTTATTTATTATAGCAAACACTGGTATCCTTTTCATACTTTTGTATTCAAACACGACTAGTTTCAGCACTCATACCATTTTCAAGTATCAAAATTCATTTCTACTGTATTTTCAAGTGCCAAAGTTTATTATTTTTACACTTGAAAATGGCATGAGTGCTGGAACTAATCGTTATCGTGTTTAAATAAAAAAGGATAGAAAGGGAACTACTGATTTTTTACTAATTAAACAGTTTAAGTAGCCCTATTAAAATACTTTATCAATTGATAAAGTATTTTATTTATAAAGTGTTTATTTATTTTCTCATTTATCAATTGAATTTATGTTTACTGATATTTTTACTAAGCTTTACTGTACTCAGTACCTATGTCACATTGACAATCATATTCTCATGTGCAAAATGCATAAATAAGTCAAATGAAGAAGTTTTAAACCTGATTAATTTGTCTTTGTAAAAGTATTCATGTGATGACAATGATTAATATTTTGGGTGATATTTTTGAGTCTTGCAGACAATCAGTGGCCTACTAATAATAATTCTCTCAATACCATGTAATTCATTAACAGTTCACAAATAATAATGGGAACGTAAAATAGGCTATACCAGTAACACTTAAAAAAATTATGATATGGTGATGGGTTTTCCTGGGTGGAAGACTTTTGTGGGCAATAATTACAAATATAACACCTGCCTATAGACAAAACAAATTATAAAATTATATGCGCAGTGAATCACCAACATGTTCGAAAAATGTATACAGTTGAAATTATAATATACAAATTTATACCAGTCTGTGGGCTTGATTAAATTGGTATATAATACCAGCACGAAACACGTGAATATTATTCCAAGTGAGAATATTAATTATCCCATAAGATTCTTCATATTCGCGCTTTGTCGAATGATAGACAAGTATAGCAATACCAATGGTTATCAAATACACTGTCATTATAATAACGTGGACCTCACTATTGAATGGTAGAGACGATATGTTCCTTTAGTTGGTAATTCATTCAATTGATTGAAAGCAGCTACCGTCAACAGGGTCTGCCACTTTGAGCCACTTTTTCGTGTTTCCACTTATATACTTGTTAATAAAAAATCGAATAAAGAAGCTATCAACCTCCAAATGAAGTTTGACCAATTAAAAAATTAGACTGCCTTGTTTTTGAACAAATTTCCCATGTTTCCCCTGGTACTTTAGTTTGTAGCATCATAGGATATGAGCATATCAATCAATCAATCTATAGTTAATTTTTCCTTCATACAATGCATACATGAATGTCTATAATTACATATATACAATTGACAATTAACAAAATAATTTAAAAGTAAAATAGTATTATTATTAAATACGGAAAGTCCCTGAAAAGGTTAAAAACCTGAGCGCAGGGGCCGAGTGTTACTAATAACAAAATTATTTCCAAGATAAATAAAATTGGTGGATTCCTATTAACATCTAAATTTGAAAAAATTACAAAGAAGGAAAGTAAAAAAGTAAGAAAATACGAGATAATAGAATAAAAAAGCAGACATTATTGAATGATTGTGAACTTATCCTAGTTACAATATCACAAGAAATCACTTATCCTAGGATGTGAAGAAGCAATCCATAAATCTATCTCTCTTAGAAGTCTTCCATTCAAATTATCTGTTATAAAAAGAGCAAACATGAATGTTATGTATAGAATAGTAGCTTGGAGTAGTATAGTATGTAGAAAACATTGATTTGATCCAGGATATATTCCGGGGATGCATTTTCGTTACGGCACTTCGTTTCAAAGAGCAGCCGACAAAAGTGTGGCAGAATTCGACGTGCGACTGGCCGCAGAGCGGAGTCGCAGAGCTCTGGAGACCAGTTCGCGGGCCAGAAGTCGCAGTGCCCCAAAAATCCCGTCGATCAGGTCTCTCGATCACGTCAAAGCGGCCATTAAACAGTATGAGCAGAGGATCAAGTACAAAGGTACAAATCGTTGGAGATTTTAGCCCATACCAATCTCTACAATATATTGTACCTCTGATGGCCACCAACTACCTACCTAGAAAAGCACTTCAGCTGTACACTGCATAAACACCGCTTCATTGTAGATTGATCAAATCAAATCTCTATTTGTCCCAAAAACATAATCTATTGTACCTCTGATGCCAACCAACCATCTAGCAAGGCACTTATATTCAGCTGTACACTGGATGAACACCGCTTCTTTGTAGATTAATTTAAATCAAATATCTATTTGTCCCAGAAACAAAATCTAATGTACCTCTGATGGCCTCCAACCATCTTGCAAGGCACTTATATTCATCTGTACACTGGATGAACACCGCTTCTTTGTAGATTAATTTAAATCAAATATCTATTTGTCCCAAAAACATAATCTATTCTACACCTCTGATGGCCTCCAACCACCTAGCAAGGCACTTATATTCAGCTGTACACTGGATGAACACCGCTTCTTGTTGATTAAGTCTAATCAAATCTCTATTTGTCCCAAAAACATAATCTATTTTACCTATTGTACCTCTGATCGCAACCAACCACCTTGCAAAGGCACTACACTCTTAGTAATTCAGCTGTACACTGGATGAACACCGCTTCTTGTAGATTAATTCTAATTAAATCTCAATTTGTCCCAAAACATAATCACAGTGACAATGGTTATAAAAGAAAAAAATTAGCCCATACAATTCATTCTATTGAACCTCTGATGGCAACCAACTATTTAGCAAGGCACTGCTTATATTCAGCTGTACACTGGATGAACACCACTTCTTTGTAGATTAATTCAAATCAAATATCTATTTTTCCCAAAAACATAATCACAATGACAATGGTTATGAAAAATGTAAAATACAATAAAAAATTAAAAGGAAATACCATTAAATAGGATAAAAAACTAGTTCTAGGAGGCTAAATAGTAGACACAGATTCAAACCTTAGACCAACTTTACTTCTGTGGTATAAGCTTATAACGGAAGTTTCAAGACGGGACTGATTCTATGAAAGATATGGACGTTTTTCAGTTCAGCTTGATAATATAGCTGTACTGTTGAAGCATGTTTAACTTCAGATGAAATGAATAGAATATACAGTACTGTATCATAAAATTATTATTATTATTCAATAAATAAATAAAAAATTTCAAGTTTCAAATGAGTAGGATCCAATGATGATATTAATTCAAATGGAATGAATCGAAAGTAGATTCCTGTGTCCTAATTCTTATTATTCAAATAAGAAAACTTTTACATTAAAATTGCAAGCAAATAAAAAAAACTATGAAACACAAAATTGAATTGGTTTGATGATCTCTCCACTCCTCCAGCATGAATAATGACTGAACTAAATATAGATTCACTCGAGATAAATAGGCCTACTTCATTAAGATTTGTGGTTCAAAACCCGCTGTAGGCATGGACGTTTGATCATCTCATAAAATCATCCACGCACTTCCCATTACCCAAGACAAACTGAAACCTCATGTGGGCCTTACCCGCAATAAAAAAAAATACATTTTTAATTTAATTCTCTGTAATCTCAACTTCATGACAGCTTGAAGCTTCAAGAATAGAATATAGAAAGTGACTGGCTTGTTCATATAAGCGCTTCGTTCATACGTGTGAAAGCTTATTACATTTGGTTTGTCAAAAATTGAATTATCCACACTATTCATTCATCCTGTATATTTGAATAATTAATTATATCATGGACATTCAATAAATACCTGCATGTTTAACATTCACGTATCACCGCCACACTAATAAAATGTTCAATACAGCACACATACTATTTAAAAGCATGTCGCAATGTAAATTTATTCCAACCCAACCAGTTTTACTCTGTATTCATTTTTAACCAACCGATTTTATTTTTTTAAGTTTTATCTAAACTACCTGAATGTTCAACATTTACTTCAGCACCAGCAACACTACTAAAATGTTCAATACAGCACCCTTACCTTTATTAAAAACATGTTGGAAATGTAAATTAATTTCAGCCCAACCAGTTTTACTCTGTATTCTGGAATCACCTAAATTTTTTTTCTAATTCGTTGTTTTCAACGAGGAATTCTTCATTGGATAGTTTGAACAGAGTGAATTTCACAATAGACTAGAATAACTGTCTTATTCATACATTTTGGAGCTTCGGTTTGTTGAAAGTTTATATACATTTTTCGCACTATGCATTCATCTTTTCGATAACTTTAATTTAGTTTCATTGTATTTTTTCTCTCTTTGTGAAATAGTAACTGTCATGATAGCCTCAAGACGTCACAATGATTAATTTATTAGATTATCACTTTACCATAATGATAATATATGTAGTATTCTTAATTTTTGTTTTTTTCAAGTATTTGAGATTTTTTAAAATTAGTGTAATACTTTCTTTAATCACTTTTGAACAGTTAATTACGACATAGCAGTCAGGTATGACCATGATTTAACAAGCAGTTCGTAATGGAATCAAACATTGAAGAGTACTTTCTTTAACATTAACAAATACGAATTGTATATAAAGTACTTGAAGCAGAATAAGTGAACTACAACTCACTGCCAACACACAAGGTTTCTTATGTTGGCAGTGCCAAATATTACATTGATAATATTGTTATAAACTCAAGGTACAATCAATGTCTATTTGTATTGCATAATCTTATTATTTAATTCATAATTACATAATCTATGTAATTATATTGTACAAATTCTTTCTTTTATTTGTTTTGAATATGTATTTATTGTATGGCATATTGTATATGCAATTAATTGATGTTCTCAATTAGCTGCTGCAATAAAGTATTTTGACTTGACGTGACTTGAATAAAATAAATATGCATTTGTAATTTTTGGCAATAAATAAATTTAATTCAATTCAGAACTCAGGTACTGTTTTTGGTGAAATGTAGTGATATATTTATCCGTAATGAATCACTTAGAATGTACTGTACATAAATAAATGTATGTGATTTTAAACTAAATTACGAATATTTTTAGACAACAATCTAGTGTTCCATTATTTTCAATAACTGTTAATATTATATCATATCATGATAAGGTGGAAAAGATAGGTACTGTATTTACAAAATTGTTTTCAGAAGGGAGGAGGAGTTTGAAGTGTTTTTTTCATTCCTTCTCCTACTGTTTACTGTTGTAAATGAAATTTGAAGACTATAAGAATGCAATTTAAATTATTTCATTCGAATAATATATCAATTGATGTTGCAGAGCACCACATTTCGCCAGAATTTCCACCAATCGCAGGTTACACAGGCCACATCCCAAGGTTACGAGGCACCGAAGCATCTCTAAGTCAGCGCTTCCATACAGCTGCCAAGCGAGGTCTCAGCTTACTACAAAAGGTGACAATAATTTGTATATTTGGCGGAAAATGTGTTTTTGCCGGCTCGACGCTTAATAAAGTTGTAGATATAGTATGACTGATTAACAAAATATACCATTTCAATTATTATGCAAATTTATCATTAAAAAATATAATTTCTCGACGAATAAAATATAATAACTCAAAGTTAGTAGACAGAGTAGTCTGTCTGCTGACGTTGATAATAACTGACCATTTCCAACAAGAATGAGAACAACAGTTAATATTTCATCAGATATATTCTACAGAAGGCAGTCACAAGGCAGAGAATCGGCTACCCCGTTTTTCTATCTTTCTCCACTGCCATTATAACGTGGACCTCACTATATAGGGCAGTTTATTCTGCCCGATCGAGATCGCAGTTTTCAAGTTTGAGACGAAGTCGAGAGAACTTGATGCGTTCAAGAGCCGGAATAACTTATATACAGTATATTAACGACAACCAGAATAGAGAACAGTTGTATAACGTTTTCACTTTAACTTTTAGAGGATTTTCAATTTTGTTTGATTCAATTCTCCTTTTGATTTTAATGTAATTTATGTTTTTGTATACTAAGTACAATCAGATGGACTTTACTTTTTTGTGGAGATGCATTTTAAGTATTTTGATTTAGTAAATTAATTTGAATTTAAATTTAGAATCAAGAGTTTTCTTCACAGAATACATCACAAGTTCCTACAAATGAATCTTTCAATATGATTTAAATAAGAATGATGATTTAGTGATCATTCATTGTTTAGAGCTTCTTGTATTATCATAACAATAATCAAAGTGCCGGTACCCTCTCTAACATATTATAATTTTATATTTTTCACAATATGTTATCCTTCCGGCAGTCGCGCTGTTGTAAAAAGTACAACAGTGTCAGTTTTTTCGCTGCACAAAACTATTGAATGGGGTGGTGTCAGTGAATGAGTCACCTATGCATTCCAAAACTTTCCCCCAATCACTCCACTGAGTTGCAGAATCAACCGAGCAATGGTTCAGTCTGTAGGTGCCATTTTTAGGCTCAACTCACACTTACGCGACTCAGGTCGAGAAGAGACTCGACTCTAGTCGAGAGCATGTGTTTCCAAATGGTGACACTCAGACCAGTCGACTCTAGTCTCTGCGACTGTCACCATTTGAATACACATGCTCTCGACTAGAGTCGAGTCTCTTCTCGACCTGAGTCGCCTAGGTGTGAGTTGAGCCTTAGTCGCGACAGTGCATAAGATAGGGAAAGACTGTTTACAGGGACTGTAAACGAACCAAATAACACAGAATTGATGGCTTTGCTTGATGTACCTTATTGGGCTATGAAATGGAAGGGTAATCATCCAAATGTTCATAGGCGTAAAATAATCCAAGAAGATGGAAAATTATACAATTAATTACTATGTTCTGACAGTGAACAGAGTAAATAACACTCAGAAAATTGGATTTTGTAAAAAATACAACACGCAACTGCTTGTGTGATTGAGTAGGGCGCGACTACCGGAAGGCTAATTGAAGAGACAATCATTGACTTTTGAATAAAGCACTTCAATATTATGTATTACTTTTGACAGTTGCAATACTCAAAGGCTGAAGCCATTCTATTGCACGTAACATTTGCCTAAGCATAGGCCTACGGTACTCATTCAGTCACTTGGTGCCATGTGGTTAAACTACCACGGTTTGGCTGTAGTGTAGGCTATGTATTCAGATCTAGAGGCCAAAACTATTATTATTTTCATGTTTCGACTTTGGAGTCATTTCCAAGTCTTTGAAAATGAATTCAAAGTCGAAACATATTGTGAGAAGTAGGAGAAATTTATTTATATTAGACAGGTACTTTGTTTTCTAATTTGTATGACAATTGAGCTGTTATGAATTTTGTCTATTTGCAGGAGCGAGAATCAAATAAAACAATGGATGAAGCGCAAACTGCTGTTCAAATAGCTCTGAGAAATTCGCAGCCTCGGTACTCAACTCCGATCAGATGAACACAGTTACCAATAAAATGCTTCAAATATGTATACAAAAATACTATTCTACTGAATTATTATATTGTTTTAGACATTATAATAGCCTATTGGTGTTACATCTATTTAAATGCATTTATTTTAGATAACGCTAGCGATGGAGTATTTTCACAACCGTCATAAGATTGCTTGTTTATTTTTCTAAAAAATAGATATGTGAGTGTGAAATAAGTATATTTTTCAATTATTTCAACAGAATGTATGAATTCTAAACACACAAAAATGTAGAAAAGTGAATTCCTACTTGAAATTAATTCGAGTGAGCCTATTTTTATTGCTGTATCATTGTAGGTCAAAGTAGGCCTATTTATTGAAAATCGAAATTCCTCGTCAGATATTTTTTTGAAATAGCTTATAATTGAATTGGAGAAATATATTTTTTGAGTATGAAAACCCTTATTTTTATTTAATGGAATTGAAGAAATTCACATTTTTCTTAGAGAAGGAGTCTCTGATTTCTTTATTATTTTCCAATTTAATAATACATAAAATGCTTTATGAAGCAATAAGAAAATGTCCATAAAATGGTTCAAATTCCTTAGAAAATGTTGTGTTTTTCCATTATAAATTTGTTCAATTTTTGTTATGAATGTTTCCATTCATCTACAGTTCTTTTCGATAATCAGTTTGTACAAATAAAAAGATCATTCCAATTCTTATACAATATTAGAATAACTTGTAATGAAATTGATTGCTTCAATACATCATTCCATTTGAATTTATTCTATTTTTGGCAACATATTTTGTAGAATTTAAACCTTGTAAAAATATTTGTAAAAATCGGGACAGATCCTGAGCTTTGAATTGTTTGTAAAATATCTCAATAAACGATAAAAAATATGTGCTTTTCTTTGTTCATCTCAGTTCAATCATTCACAGTTCCTGGTTAACTTTTTTTATAAACTCCCACATTTTTGTAGATCAACATCAAATTACAGGTAAGAAGCAAGATATCTGAAGAGCCTTCATTAAAATAATATACCCAGGTTCAGTTTTAGAATATGCAAAGAATGGCTATGACAAACAATATGCTGTGGTGATCTCTTGTCAGTGTACGGTGCAATAGTGCACTCTTGTCAGTACACTTCCAGAGTCAGTTAGGATATGAATGTGTGATTATTTTCGAATTTGAACTAGTGGTCCGGGCGCAAATGAAATAAAAAAGGCACTCTGTTTCATTGTTAGGACTAGTATAATTATGAACACAAATGATGACAAGTCGAAATCACAGGCAAATCCCTCAAAAACAAGATGGCCGCCAAAATGTTTAATGTTTTCTTTTATCGCTTGTATTTTCATAACCATTGAACATATTATTACACCAAAATATTCGAAAAACCTTCCTCTACAATTCATATCTTAAGAGTATTTCCTCTAAAACACATATTTTGTTAGTTATATCCTTCCAAAACCCTACAAGAATAGTTTTCCTCCATTTTATCAAATTTCTTTCTATTATAACTTCCTCTTTGCAAGAGATACAAGGAAATGCTGAATCTATGAAATTGGCCACGCTCCCAATCAAACCTGATAAAACCTACTAGTCTCGAGCGGATGTTCGGTACTGAGCGGTCTCTATTCGATACCGAATTACCATTTCACTCTTGTGAAAACGACCGAAAACGTGTAAAACAAAACTAGATCAATCAAAACGATTCTCATTGGTTATTGTTACTGGTTGCTAGGCAATCAAAGATTGCTTAGCTAAGACAGTTCTCGAAATCATTTGAAAATTAGACCCCACAGTTTTCTTCAAATATCTGTGAGGCACCCGGGCTGGGAAACACAATAACTTCACAAGTAGTTGGTAAAATAAAATTTCATTTTTATTTCCAGAAACATATCACAAAATTATTAATTTCAGTGATTATGCACAAAAGACTGGTCAAAGATAGATTGCAAAATGACTATTTTTTCAACGATGGTGATTTTTTAAACAGAGAAACAAACAATGATGGTAAAATATGAACAACGGAATTTCGACAGGTGCTATTTAAACTGAGACTGGTTATTTGCTAATTTCACCGCGAGATGTCGCACTTGGCGTCCAGATAGCGTTCGTTGACGTCATCCCAGTTGACGATGTCGAAGATTGCCTTGGTGTAGTCGGCCCTCACGTTCAGGTACTGCAGGTAGTAGGCATGCTCCCACACGTCGATGCCAAACAGCGGGTGGAGACCTGAAACAGTTGAACAAATTCAGTTAGGAAACGAGTAAAGACCTGAAACAGCTGAACAAATTCAACTAGGAAACGAGTGAAGCTGAGGGTAACAATCTCTCTGAAGTTTAGTTTAATTTTCGTCATATAACACTACACAAATCAAGCAAAGAAAACGCACTCGTACAACACTTTATCCTTCTATGGAAAAAGGATAATTATACCCCAGCATCTGCTGATTATTGCCTTTTGAATTGTATATAGCTTTTGATTTTAAAATTTTTGTAATTGTTTAAGAAAGCAATAAAAGGGTTATTTATTTATACCATGGGATATCTTCTTATGCTATCTTTTCTTTATGACATCAGCAAGCAACGTAAACTTTATGACTTGAATCTTGACGAACTGAATGGCTCAACTTCCCATGTGTTTCAGTATCTTGAGAAAAAATGTTCAACTTGATGAGCTGAGCTTGATGAACTCTTATTCATAATGATATACATCATTATAATATATCTTGGTTAGGATTAAGATATGTGAAGTAATTTACAAACTCCAACAAGTCTCAACCGCTCTTCTATTTCACTAATTATCATTAAACTCATCAGAAATATCGGTGAATACCTTTGGTGGCAAGCAGAGGGTCCTGGTTGGGTGTGGTGGCAATCTCGAGACAGCCAGTGGCCTTGTTGTAGCCTAGCCACGCCCACCCCGATCCTTGCACGCCATTGGCTGCCGTCGCCAGCTTCTTCTGCATATCGGCCACCGATCCAAACGACTGCACCACCAGGTCACACAGCTCACCTATGCAAAACACATCAAATACAATAATCACCATCACAATATTTTTATTAATTTATTAATCATTTACAATCAACTTAAGGACAAAGAAACAGACTACAGTCCAAAACTTCTTTTCATCCCAATTTCATAAAATAAATTGCCCAAATAAAGGTTATGTGCGACTTTCCAATTCTTCACTAACTTCCACATTGAAACAATATTATAAGTCAAATAAATATTTCTTGTCATAGGACTCTTTAGTCCACGTTATAATGGCAGTAGAGGAAGATAGGAGAACAGCGTTGCCGATTCTCTCCCTTGCCACTGCCTTCTATAGATGATAGCTGATCCCGGTATATATCATGTAATACCGTATATCAACTGTTCGTTCTTGTTTAAAATAATCAATTATATTTTATTCGTCAAGTAGTGTTTGATATCTAAATGCAAAAGTTGATGTTGTTTCTTTTGAACAATTATTCATCTGTTTTGATACTGTTTGACTACGATGATTTATTTATTTATTAGATTAGCACAAACAATACAAAGATCGGAAAAGGAAAAACAGACTATTGACCAAAACTTCTTCAATTCACTAATTTAGTTTCAAATTGTCCAAATATTATGTATAGGTTATGTCCATTTCAATTTCTACACCAAATCACAATCTGAAAATATAAAAGCAAGCGCCCCTGGTGTCAGGCTGATGAAGCTCCTCTTCAGGAGTGAAATTAAATGCATTCCTCAATACTCCAAGAAAAGTAAGTGTTTTTTCAAATATTTACAAGTAACACAGTGTCTGAACTACAACTAAGTGAAAATATAAATTAGAATGAAACAATGAAGAAATATTTTATGAGATTTGTATTGCAGCAAAAATGTATTAACTTTTATGCAATCAAAATGCTTAATAACAATCTAGTCAATAGTTATTACCGTGGTGCTTGAACATTGAAAATCAAAGTATCATTTTAAACATATATATTTATTTTTCACACTATGTTTCAACTTTAAAGTCTTTTACAAGTTGTTTTACATGAAAATGACTTGAAGGTTGATACACGAGAAAATGAAAATATATTATGTTGAAAAAAGTACTTTGATTTTTAATTTTTATGCGAATACAAGAAGCTCTAAACAAAAAAGAGAACAATATTAGTGCATGTATAAACTGTCAAGTAAGTAAGTATCAATTAGTATCATGTAGCAACTAGAGTAACGCTTTTATTGAATGAAAAAGACCAAGAAATTGTCAAAAACCACAGATTTATTGATACTTAGAAAGACCGGTTTCGGTTATTACACCATTGTCAATCTCTGATAAACTAAAACTAAATACAAGAGCAGCAGAATTTATACTAGTAGGTGAGTACTGCTATTGGTCAAGGGCATGAACGCCTGCCATTGGCCCAGCTAGACAGTCTCCTCCCACTAAACGGTGTGACAAAATGGCGGCTTAAGCAACAGAATCGCCATGATAACAAAAATGTTGTTCATGCCCTTGGCCAATAGCAGTACTCACCTACTAGTATAAATTCTGCTGCTCTTGTATTTAGTTTAGTTTATCAGAGATTGACAATGGTGTAATAACCGAAACCGGTCTTTCTAAGTATCAATAAATCTGTGGTTTTTGACAATTTCTCAGTCTTTTTCATTCAATATGAATAATTACCACAATATCAACTTCTCAACTACACAAAAAGTAAAGCTTTTACTTTCTGTGAAAAATTCAAGACAATTTCCTTGATAGGAAAAAAGACTATACAACCTTCAGATAAGCCATTCTTCCTCCACCTATACTAATAATAACAATCTTATAATTTATAGATGAATATTACCTTGCAATTTGCTGGCGTTGGGCGAGAGATTTTTCCAGAAAATTGAGTGGTTAATATGTCCGCCGCCATTGAATCTCAGACCTGGTTCAAGTGCAATTATTGTACTCACATCATCTGTAAAAAATAACATTACTAATGAGTAAAGTTTATTACAACGGTTTCCTAATAAATAGAAAAATACCAGTGAGATGATAATGAGATCATAATGATTTACATAATAATGGTATTTTCAACACCTTAGAGCCATTTAGAGATGAACAATTATTCAATAATTAATATTTCTTAAACTGGTGATTCTTTATTAAAAATGAAACCGTAGACTTTCCTATTTTTTCAGTTCTATTATTATTATAATCAGTTCATATATTCCCTATTTTCATCACAAAACATAATTTATCAATCATATTGGTTAGGCTACATCATAGTGGAAAGGTAGCTCAAGTAAATATCTCATGATGTAAATAGTTTATGTTTCAAATTTCAAACCGATTATAGTCAATTACTGTCTTTTATTATTGTTTTGGCCGGGTGAGACTCAAGGCTCGACTCTAGTTGAGAGAATGTGTTTCCAAATGGTGACGTCGCGGAGACTAGAATCGACTGGTCTGAGTGTCACCGTTTGGAAACACATGCTCTCGACTAGAGTCGAGTCTCTTCTCGACCTGAGCTGCGTAAGTGTGAGTTGAGCCTTAGAACGACGCAGTATGAGAGATTACCAGCGTCACATAGCTTCACCAAAAATAATTACCAGGACTATCGGCTTGGGTTGACATTGAAAATTTGGAACTTAAACGCCCTACACCATGAGATATCTTCTTATGCTATATTTTATCTATGACTACATATATTTTTTCAAAGTCTGATGGACAACAACTGAGTCCTAGGCTTCAGTATAATCAATTCGTATGACATTTCGTTGGTGGGGAGTCCCTTACGAGAAAGGTCCCACCTAGCATCAACATATAATAAAGCCGTCAATGGGCCTCGCGACTGTTATACAATATGACAATGAGGATAATATTTGAAGACATAATAGTAAGAGATGAATGGGCTAACAGCTTCTTGTAATTTGTGATTATTTATTCCATTGACAATCAAAATCAAAATTCAAATCAACAAAATTACTCAATTATTATTATCCTGGTGTACTGCTAAAGCTAACCTTACTTCAACTTTACTGCCAATTATCCAGGCTAAAATCTGCAGTGCTACTATCACTACAGTCTTCTGACATATCACAGCTTTCAACAAATTTCTTAAATTATTTATTTATTCATTCATTTATTAGAACAGTCACAAACACGATATTTGGAAAGAGAAACAGGCAATTGCCCAAAACTTCTTCAATTCCTTGATTTTGGCACATAAATAGTCCAAAGTGAGGTTAAGTTTAAAATTTCTGTTTTCACCAAAGATTAACACTCAGAGAATACGTATTCGAGATATGACTGATGAATTTTGAATTTCGAAGGGTTGATAAGAGCTTATTATGATAGTTTAATACCATTGGCTCTGCTTGATGGTGATTCTTTTATATATCAACCGTCAAGGCAAAACATGAGACTTGACCAATCAGATAAGAGATGCGGCTCGACTTCTGAGTGACCCACTTCCCAAAACGATATTTTGTGGATAACTTGTCTGATAAGTCTAAAGCTGTCAGCTGTAAGGGTGGGCACACACCAGTTAGTAAAGACAAGACTAGTCACGTTTAGTCACAATACTTTACTTAGTCGCTTATGAAGCAACACACACCGATTAGTCATTGCAATTAGACATGTCTTCATGAACAACTATGTTAAGTATTGTAACTAAACATGTCTTGTCTTTTCTTGACTAACTGGTGTGTGCCTAGCCGCCTAAAGCTGATTAGTATAGCTGTCTAAAGCCAGCATCTGATTTACATTGGTATGCTATCCTTCTCTATCATTGGGCAAAGCAATATCCAATATCATGATCAAAGTCCAGGGTTCCCCGGGGTAGATCGTGTCAAAATTTAATAACTAAAATTACTTAGATGGCGGCGTCACAGACCAGCAAAGTCGTCATCAAAAAAATCTTCTAAACAGTAGAAGATTCAAAACAGTAGTAGATTCTTCTAAACAATCCTTGACCCTAGACAAAAACGGTGTGGCACATCCAAGTTGTTCCTTCCTCGAGTGTCATGAATGTGCACTTCCTCTCTTCTTGAAAACGTAGACAGGTGTTTTTGACCTGAAGTAGTGACACTAACCTGTTCACACAGCATACAGCATGTAGAGGTGCGTACAGATTTACGCGCCGCGAACATGAGCAATTCACTTTTAACCAGCTGATGCCAAGCTTTTTATATGCATATCTTATACCGTTTCTGTAAAAATACAGATAAAGTCAGCTGATTAAAAGTGAATTGCTCATGTTCGCGGCGCGTATATCTGTACGCACCTTAACACATAGCTCTATACTTTTGTAGCTTCACACGGTTGCAAAATTCTTTTCAGACTATGGAAAAATATGATCAACTACCAAAATATTCAATCTCAGTTATGAAAAAGTAGTATTAAATCTACTCTGGAAGACGGTAAAAATACGAGGGTGAATCAAATTAAAACCTTAAAAATGTTGTAAAGGTTCCAAGAAGTTGTAGGATTGATCCGGTGGTTGGCAGGGATGTTGGTTGAAGCTTACACAATGACTACCAGGTGCGTTAGTGACCTTGCTACACACAATTAGAAGTGACTTCAGTTACAATATGACCGCCCCTTTATCAATATACACCGCGTTAGATCAGCGATCAGTCATTCGTTTCTTGAAGAGTGAGGGTGTCAAACCAATGGAAATTCATCGCAGGATGACAGTACAGTATGGTGATTCATGTTTGTTCAGAAACAAACATTACCATCAACCAGAAACAAAAAAAGAATGGCGCCATAGCTTATCGCTAAAATAAAAAAAAAAATCAGAAATCAGCGATCAGCAGGAAAACTCTTGCTGACTCACTTCTGCGATGTGAACGGAGTAATTTTGTAGCATTACATTGACAGGGAAATGACAGTAAACATGAATTCTTATTCAAATCTCTTAAAAAATCAACTTCGATCAGCAATCAGGAGTAAACGGCGAGGATTTCTCACTTCAGGGTGTGTTGTTACAGCATGACAACGCCCGACCACATACAGCCCGTCTCTCGGTTCAAACTAACCAGCATGTAAAATTTGAATGCCCTAATCACCCACCTTATCTCCAGACGTCGCCACGAGTGACTTTCATGTGTTCGGAAAGCTTAGAGATGCAATGGAAGGCAAGCATTTCCAAAGTGATTGATTGAGTACTTTATTTATGTAGATTACAATATATACTGGCTTATACACTTATATACAATAGCTTACAATACAGCAACATTATGGATGAATTTACAAATATAAATTAAGAAAATAATTATTGAGCTGTATATAATATGGAAAAAAATTGTTATAACTATAGATAAAATAGATAATATTGTTATGCATCTACATAAATTGGCGGAGCTTTGGACATATCAATGTCCATTCTTTGGGAAGAATATTCGAAGTATTCTTCCCACCAACTCTCTACCAAATGATACCAGTGATAAAGAGGTGAAAACCGCGGTGCTTGAGTGTCTACAGGCACAACCAAAAGAATTCTCCAAACACGACATCCATGCGCTTACAAAGCGGTCGAACACTTGAATAACACTTCAAGGAGACTATGTCAAAAAAATGATAAATGTGAGTTTCACTTAGTTGTTAAAATAAATAATATAATTAGCCTAACAATTTTAAGGTTTTCATTTTTGATTCACCCTCGTATAAGAAGTGGCAGCTCTGTAATAAGCTTTATCAATTTCTCCTGTTGTTAATATATATGTTTTGTGTGCTTGTTTATCTGACGAACCAATTTCTACTTTTAGCTTACAAGGTAATAAAGATCATTTATTCATTTATTCTGTGGTATCACTTCCACTGAATGTATCATGTGAAACTCAGTATAGGTGCTTCAACCTTACTTTGGCTTAGTAAACATTTTCATGAATAGTAAATAAGTTGATAAATTATATTATCAGTGATTAAATAACAATCTTTTACTAACTTTTCTTTACAGCTTCAGCGAATTTCTCTTCCAAGGCATTGAGGTTGTTGACGTAGGTCTGGTGGTGCTTCTTATGGTGAAGTTCCATTATTTCTTTGCAGATGATTGGCTCCAACGCGTCATAGGCGTAGGGTAGTTCTGGGAGGGTATGTTTCTTGTTTAAACATGTCGATATCGGCGTACGAGAGCTTCTAAAACAGTAGGGAAGGTATCGAAAAATTATTCACATACATTTAATTCATGTGTAAAGACTTTTATTCGGCAACTTGTCTAAAACGATTCCTTAGAAGCATTATTTATAAAACATGCTAACTTAATTGATGAGCTATCCTAAATCAAATCAGTACAATAATACATGATTATTGACTAATATAGGATAATAATGATTATTATAAAAGTTGTTCACTTGGTACTTGAGGTCTTTGCCAATGACTGGGGTTTCCAGATAGGCAGTGTCGAAAATCTCAATAAAATAACCTTCATGGTTATTCACGCTGTGGAGGTGCTTAACTCCCAAAAATCTGGTGTGGCGCACTCACACAACTTTCCTTGCCGTTATGAAAATTTATCACCTGACGCTAGTGTTCCCGCGCATCTCAAGTCTACTATTCAAAAATTTGAGCCAGCTGGTGACAGGGCAATAACGCTGGAGACACACATGAGGTCTGCTATCTCTTCATACTGAATGATTTAATAGAATCAACAATAATTTGCAATTGAATAATAACATTTTCTCGAATTTAAAGCTTATTTTCAATTTTAGGTGAAAATGTTACTGAACATTAATTGTAGAGATTTTCATGCTCAATCTACTCCACTTGATTTTTTTTGTTTCAATTGTATCTGAAGCCTGATAATTGGGAATCTATCTGCATTGATGGGGCGGAGCTCCTGAAATTTTTACAGATATGGGACTTGTTGAAGTTGATAGAGCTTATCGTTGACTATTTTAGGTATGAATTTGATCAAAATCGTTGGAGCCGTTTCCGAGAAAATCACGAAAAACCCTGTTTTTGACAACATTTTCGCCATTTTAGCCGCCATCTTGAATTGCATTTAATCGAAATTGTTCGTGTCGGATCCTTATAGTGGAAGGACCTTAAGTTCCAAATTTCAAGTCATTCCGTTAATTGGGAGATGAGATATCGTGTACACAGACGCACATACACTCATACACACACACACACATACAGACCAATACCCAAAAACCAGTTTTTTGGACTCAGGGGACCTTGAAACGTTTAGAAATTTAGAAATTAGGGTACCTTAATTTTTTTCGGAAAGCAATACTTTCCTTACCTATGGTAATAGGGCAAGGGAAGTAATAAATGAACTAGGCCTATCCTAAAAAAATCAGTACAATAATACATGATCATTGACTAATATAGGATAATAATGATTATTATAAAAGTTGTTTACTTGATACTAGAGGTCTTTGCCAATGACTGGGGTTTCCAGATAGGCAGTGTCGGAAATCTCAATAAAATAACCTTCATGGTCATTCACGCTGTGGAGGTGCTTGACTCCCAAAAAGAGGTTCACTGTAAAAATCCTGCAGTGAGTAGAGTGGGTTTTCCAGGAGTTTATTTTTCAACGTGGTATAGAACCAAGAGTCCCGTGTTTCCTGGATTTGTCTAGGAAGGCTGTTAAAAAATCTTTTTGCCTGCGAAGGGAAGCTATTGTAGGTCCCCGCCAGTCGGCTCCGGGGCATTTCCAGTTTAGTGACATGTCGCGTTTATTAATGGATATCCGGGACATTGTATTTTCATGAATTTGTTACATTAAACTTACAGTTAATTATAGATTACATGTCAAATAAAAAAGCAATTCAGTTTTTTTAGTTAGTTAAAGTGCTCATAACCATATAGGGCCTATGGATGTAATATTTTAGCCGCGATCCACTAGAATTGGTTGAACGTCACTCTACCTGAGAGCTGGATAGGCGGTAGAGGCCTAATGACAAGGCTTGCTATGCATGGCCTCCACATTCCCCTCGTCTAACGCTATAATTGTCATTTTTGGGGCTTCATCAAAAATATTGTGTATACGTGTTACACAGCCTCAGCTAACCTAGCTGTATAAAACAGCTGTTGCTTTGCTGCTTGTTTTTTTTAAGATACACCAAAGTTTGGGAAAACTTGACTAAAGTCTAGATGTGTATAATCTGACAAATTGTTAGTCACATTGAACTGAAGTATAAGGCTTTTGATAAAAATTTCAATATGATTAGCTATTTGACATACAATTTCTTACTATTTAAGAGATAGAACCCTGGTAATCAAGTATTAGACAGTATTATTGGACAAATACTTTTTTATAAAATGAATAAATTGAATATTGATTATTTAAATTCTACCAGCATTTTAAACGTGTCTTTAGTCAATTATTAAAGTCAGTACAGTGCTTTTTGAACTTATTATGATGTGCTCAAAAACTGTACCTAGGTACTTTAGCCTGCTTAAACTTCAAGTTTGACAAAATACTTCTGAATTTTTTATTTACTGTATTCTGAACTATTCAAGTATACTATTAGCTATTTAGAGTAACAGGTTGAATGTTTTATTGTCAATAAATTTAAAAAGTGGCAATTCTGAAACTTGAATTAGTTTTGATTTCATGACAGTTACAAAGATACAGTTTTTAATTTTGTGACAGTAGCAAGGATACAGTAGATCAATTTGAAACTAGCTTACATTAAACCTCTAAGCATATAACAATAAATAATTACCTCAAGACAGAACTGATGCACCTTTTAACTGCAAACATTTTGAAATAATTCAATGACAAATAATGAAACTATTGACTTTGCCGGCCCAAGCTGCAAGTTCGTTCACCAATTTGCAGAAATTTGGCAAGCTAAATTGATCAGCTGATTTGATAGCTTTTCCAAAGTGCAATGCCTTCATTATCTTGAATGATTGGTAATATTTTTCATATACAAGTTTTGTTGTTAAAAGCAAAGAAAAAACAATGTTCATTTATAAAAATGAACATTTGAATCCTAAAAAAACTATTTAGTTCAAAGAACTACTGTGTGGATTTTTCCTTATAATTAAGAGAGCTCTATACTGAGTACTCTATACACTTAATATACTATTCTCCATCAGTCTGAGAACTCAGCTGATTGACAAATCAACCACAAAATCAAGAAAGAAAAACACAGAAGCACCAAAAATATTCACCACTACACCTACTTCAAGACTTCAAGATGTTGAACTGTGGACCTTTTACATAATTACTAGCCTATATTCTGTGAATTAATCTGTTGATAGTTCATACAATGTAAATTTTGGTATCAAAGTCCGATTTCAGAAGTTCACCGTTTTTGGAATCTAGCAGTAATTGAGTAAGTTCATCCAGTCGTTCTTTTGTTGTTTTCGACAATCTTTGTAAAGCGAATTTGTTTATTTTAAACACCTATTAATACTGCAATCAGTTTGATGTTTCATATTTTAAATATTGAAAACATTCATTTTGAAATATCCAGTACCTCAATAGTGGACCAGGACCAGGTTCTTGAAAGGAATTTAAATAAAAACAACCAAGCCTACTTGGCACACACAAAGAAAAACACATTGGCCAAGAAATGATTGAAAGTAGGCACTCACAACTTCTGCTCTTCATTATAAAAAATCACGCATCAAGGACAAGGGTTATTCCAAAAGTAGACATCTCAGCTTGCTACAACTAAACTTTCTCATTGACAGATCCGTAACCAAAAAATTGAGCTCATTGTAAAGTTCGAGATAAAGATGAGCATTGCTAATAATCTTTCTCATGTTCAACCTCCAATCTCAATCTTTCACTGGTCTCATAAGTGTAGAAGCTCTACCTGAAAGAGCACCCATCTATCGGAGGGCTCCTCATCGTTGAGGGTGTAGAGGTTGGGAGGCGGTGCCACCTCAGAGTACTCCACAGGATCTGGTGTATCCGCGACCGGGTCGTTGCCTGAGCTGTCCACGTACGCATTCAATGTGATCTGAAATACTAAATACTAGATCACACCATTATAGTCGGACAATGTTGTTACTTGTGGTGGATGGTACAAGAACAGGCCACCATACATTCCACAACTACCAAGAACAGCATAATAAAATTTATTGATACTCAATGTCTTCACCTTTGACCAACAGGGCTGGATTGATTGCGTTATAGGCGGGTCTAGATATCACTCAAATTTCCTTGAAATACACTTTCAGCGAGTAGTAAGCTTTGCCGACAAGCCAGAACTTGAATTTATTTCTAAAGATGCTGTCATCCAGACACTTCGCCACAGCTGGCAGCCTGTTAAATATCTTGAGGATCAAGTTGGGAAAGCAGTCCTTTTTCTTTGTTACTCTACAGTGCAGAAGGTTTAATGATATGCCATGTTGAAGATTCCGGTCGTGAAGCTCTGCTCTTGTTCAAGTTGTCTTGACGTAAAGTAGGATGATGAACATATCAACAAGTGCGTGATTTTCAAAAGCCATCTTAATATTTCATAAATAGTTTAACAACTCTTGAAAGCTTTTCACACGCTCCAAGGATATGATGGATCACTATTTTCCATGTTTACTTTGGATCAATTACAAAACCAAGGAGAGTATGAGGTGCTCATCAAGACGTTTTCTGACAACAGTGCATGTCCTCACCTGGGTTTCACCTTCATTGAGAAGCAGCTTATTTACTGTCATCCAATCTCTAACCTCCAAGATGCTATGCTCTTAATTCTCCTTTTGTGTGTTTATAACCTTCACCAACAATCGTGGTTTCTGCAAACGGCAGGATTGAATTTACCAGACGCTTGTTACTTACTTACTTGTTACTTGTATTTGTATTCCTGACAGTCTGGAGGCTGGGGAGTCGTCATTATTTTTTTTCACGGCAGGTGTTTTCCTCCATGAGCATGTCGTATATGTTGAAATGTATGCTCTTTAACATACTCTACGCAAAACATCATCACGATTTGGAAGAGCAGATGCTCGAGCACTGATCCCTGCAGTACATCATGATACACTTGTTTCTCCTTTGAAATGGCTTCCATCTTCCAACAAAGGAGCAATCTGCTCTTGGTCCTTCAACTAATACCGGCCATCATACTCTACACTCTGTCCTGAAAAACATATGTGAAGAACTGATGGTATCAGGCAAATAGTCAAAAGCATTAGTGAGATCACTTTGCTCAATGATAACCTAACTTTGCTCCTCAATGACACTATGGATCCTGCCTATCAAGGACAGTGCATTATAGGATGTCAACCTCCTTCTTCTGAACCCATGCTGCCGTTTTGGTTTTAAGCTTTTGGTACTTTCTTGAAGATTGTGTAATTTTTAATAATTAAATAAATCCAATTATTAAAAACAATATAAAAACCTGGAGTACCCTTTTATTCAAGACATTTAAAACTTTAAAGTTGCAACTAGTTTTTTGAAATGGTTTAAATATAATGGTACTTCATGTTTTTATATTGTTTTTAATAATTTTAAATAAAGTGACCCATACAAGTGAAATTATTTTAAATAAAAAAAATATCGGATATTTTCAAACAGGCCATTTCCCTCCAGGTGCTCATCTTCACCACCATGACCGAATTAATGGTTTCACCACTTTTATTAATTTATTGTGATAAACCCCATTGTGATGTGTGACACAATGGGCCATATGAATAAAGTTGAGCATTTGCTTATACTTTTAAAATATGGAGCATTTGCTTCATTTTATATGAATAAACGTGAGCAAAACCTTTTGCTCATGGTCATCAAAAAAATAGTTTGAGCATTTGCTCAAAAGTAAAAGCTTATATTCAAAATTGTATGAATAAACTAGAGCATTTGTTTGCAAATGCTTAAAAAAGGTGAGTCTAGTCTAGAGCAGCTTATCACCTTTTGCTCATAGTAAAATAGCTCAACTAATTCGTATGAGGAAGAGGAAACTATACCAGATACGATCACAACCAATAGTTGAGAACTATAAAACTCTTTTTAGATTCAACCATGATATATATTATTATTCCTACAAAAGATACCTGATATAAATATAACCATCACAAAATAGGAAATAGGCATTTAAGAAGATGAGAGTGTAGACGATTATAAGAAGGCTATTGATATTATAAGAATATGCTGAAGATTATTATAGAAATGACATTTTTTCACGCTATTATTTCAAAATTCGAAACTCAACTAACCTAAAACACTATTCATAAATAGAAAACAGAGCAGACGACGCAAACACAGCCGGTGCCGCCTACTTGCATATTTAGCGCTTCCGTGAGCTACAAAAACAAAGTAAGGCTACAAAAGCGAATCAGCTGTTGAAAAATCTCTAAAATACGTGAGTATTTGCTCCAGAGTTCAGGAGCATAAGGTAAGAGTATAAGGTAAAGCTTATTCATACAAAAATGAGCAAATGCTTTTGCTTCTACCTTTTGCTCATGAGCAAAACCTTATGCTTCATGCTCTTGCTCATGAGCATTTGCTCTGGTTTTATTCATATGGGCCAATGGATACAGGTCTGAAACTTTCGAGGATCCTCAGGATCACCATTCTTAAAAATGGGCGCTGTTTCGAGATTTTGAGAAACTGGCAAATGCCATCTTTAAGGCATTTGATTCACATCCTTTCTTCCATCTTAAATTTTTTCTTTTCTTTTAGTACTTTCATTATTTTGTTTCAATCCATCGGTTCTTCAATGTACATTATTATAACTTTTGAAATGCACAGCAGGTGGCTCCGCGGGTTATGCCAAACGACGTATCATTTCCCAATTTATACAACATCCCAAATCTAGGTTATATTGTAATGTCTTTTTCGCCCCACTTGGATGTAATGAGCTGGTTTACGTGCGTCATATGGAGGCCGAAAGTGATTGTTTTCCAACCAGGCCGGTAAAAGTTTTACGGCCCTAGGGCTGTAAAATAACCTTGAAGTCAGCTGATTCTGATTCGATGTGAACGTGTTTACAAAATGGTTTATGAAACAGAATCAGTTTATGCTTCTAGAATTAAATAAAATATTCTGCAATAAGATACTATCATTTTATTTGGATGAATGAAATACAGATAAGATATATATTATAAACTATCCAGATTCGATTTTCAGAGTAGGATAGGACTTCTAACCTCAACTTCCGCAGTCGACGATAACAAGCATTGTTGACATCCAGATTGTCCAAATTTCAAGTGCTCTAAAACAGCTGATCAAAAAACTTTTCATTTTGTGTTCATTATTCAAGAATCAAAACATTCATAATAATATTATCTTATTGTCATTTGAAAGAAAAAAGTATAAACTCAACCTCCCACATTGAAACATAATTTTGTAGGCTATTTAGACAAATCAGAATAGAAAATAAAAATACTTGGACAATTTCCTGATATTCAGATAACCTCAGATTTGCTAGAGCTATGACCTTCCAGTTTTGCTTTCGGAAGTGCCTAATAAACAATTATTCTCATATATGCATATTGTTCTATTTTTCTGTGTGGCGAAAAATAGCGTTCGCACCACGGGCAAAAATGTTTTTCCGGCTCTCAATCTTTTCTAGTCCTCGGCCTACGGCCTCGGACTTGAAAACCGATTTCGAGCCGGAAAAGTCTCATTTTCGGCCCTAGGTGCGAAATATACTATTATTGTGTTGCTTGTATATTCCATAGGTTCTTACAGACTTGTGTACCTCGAACACGTGAATTTGACTTCTCATTAGCTGATTATATGCTTATTATAAATGTATTTGTACAGAAGCAGTTATAAGCATAGAATCAGTTCATGTAAAGCGAAATGAGCGTGTTTGTAGCGCTCAAGTCCGTACGCTGCTTGAAATAATTGAATTATTATATTTATTAATATATTATTGAATTATTATATTAATTATTAATTATTATAATTAATATAATAAATTGAATTATTATTAATTTGAATTATTATTGTCCAACTACATTTGGACATATTTTTTGAAGAATTAGAACTAGCTTTTCTACTTTTCTAGTAGGTTTTTCACTTGATTGTAAAAATCAAATAGTTATAACATTGATTAGACTATTATTTTTGCTCGGGTTCTTAGTAGGATAATAGCAATATGGTATTGCATGACATGAACGTCACTGTCATTTTCCTGAAAGCAATTTGACGGAGATTTTTGTTGGTGTGGGTTTGTGTTTTGGGAGAGGGGAGGGGGCTGAGGGGTCTTTTTAGCAGTTGGGTTGTGGGGGTGTAACAACCAAGATCGATATATAGCCAGTTGGTTGGCGCCTAGACGTCCGGAGAGTAGCTCAACTTTTTTATTTCTTGTTCCATCTACTTACTTTTATTTCCTTCATCTTCTTTGATCTACCTAAGTTTTCATTTAATAACCCCTAACCTCTTTCCATCTTGTTCACCTTCCTTTTTTTCTTTATCCTTCTTCCTACGTCCTTCCTCTGACTACTTCTCTTCCTAATCTCTTTTCCTTTTTCAAATGTCTCTTTCTCCTGTTACTCCACCTTCTTTATCTTCTTTTTATCCTTCTTCCTTGTTCCAACAGCATTCCTCTGACTACTTCTGGTTTTCCTAATCTTATTTCCTTCTTCAAATGTCTCCTTCTCCTGTTACTCCACCTTCTTTATCTTCTTTTTATCCTTCTCCCTTATTCCAACAGCATTCTTCTGACTACTTCTGGTTCTTCCCAATCTCATTTCCTTCTTCCAGTGTCTCTTTCTTTAACCTCTTTCTCTTCTCATTTCGTCCACATCCTCCAGAATGTATTCCTTTCTATTATTTTTCCTCCTTCCATTCTTTGTTTATTTATTCAACTATTCAGAATTACACGACTTTCAGAAATGTATCACAGGCTTAAGTCCAAAACGGTTCCAATTATAATTTACACAACAGTCCAAATGTAGCTAGGTTATGTGACACTTCCAAAATTTTCAATTACACTAATTTAATATCCAAAACATAGTAAACACATTTTTTATTTAAAAATACTTCTAAGATTACTGTTATCACTCTTTGATCTTGAGAATACAAATACATGTCTCATTCACTTGTAAATAAATGAAATGCAAGTGATTTCATTCTAGTTTTCACGATTCTTGTGTATTTTTTATAATTTAACTTGTCAAACATAAGGTGCATACAGACTTTCGCTCTGCTCCGGAATCGAACGTCACTCGAGCAGATCGATTGATGATCGACCGGGGAGCAAGAGTGAAACGCGAGAAGAGCTAACATCTCCCGTAACGTTTATGATCGGAGTGAGGGCGGAGCGTGCGCGGAGCGTGTTGGAGGCGCGTATATCTGTATGCACCTTTAAAGGAATATTTACATATTAGATTTCCAGTTATGTCTATCTTTCTGTAAAGTCATGTGAATTTGCAAATAAGAGGTTTCAAATTCACATGATTTTACAGAAAGATAGACATAAATAGAAATCCAATATGTAAATATTCCTGTAAGTTTGACAAGTTAAATTAAATAAATAACACATTCCAAAACCACTTTTTTACATATTTTTGTAACCTCCATATTTATGGTCTTTTATGGCAGCTTGATTACCATAGTGAGGTCCACCTTATTATAATGGCAGTGGAGAAAGATAGGAGAACAGCGTTGCCGGTTCTCTACCTTGCCACTGCCTTCTATAGATTATAGCTGATACCGGTATATCTGAAGGCTGATGAAATATTAAATGTTTATTTTTGTTGAAAATGGTAAATTATATTTTATTCTTCAAGACAGTAGGCCTATATTTTCTAATGATTAATACATTTTCTTAATAATTGAGATTTAATATTTTGTTAATTTGAGAACTGTCTTAGTGATGCATCAATCAGAATCGTTGAACAAACTAAAATATAATGATATGATTCTAAAGACCGGTCCAGACGCTTATTGTTTCACCATTAGCGTGCTTTGCTGGGACCGTTTTTAAAATAACTATTCTTAACTACGGTTTTAAATGTTATAATTTTGAATCTATAATAGAATGATACAAAGACTGACCTCGAATTTTAATATTTTATTTTCCACTGCCTTTGTTTCACTCCCGATATCTTCTCAGTAGATTAAAGCCTTAAGGCTAGGCACACACCAGTTAGTCAAGAAAAGACAAGACACGTTTAGTCACAATACTTCACATAGTTGTTTATGAAGACATGTCTAATTGCAATGACTAATCGGTGTGTGTCGCTTCATAAGCAACTATGTGAAGTATTGTGACTAAACCTGTCTTGTTTTGTCTTGACTAACTGGTGTGTGCCCACCCTAAACGGTAGTTAGGAATAAAACATTGAAAAATCCGTCGAAAATTGATGGAAAATATCCATGCTTATTATGAACTTCAAAAGCATTAAATTATCTTAAATTTTGTGCATAAATTCAAAATTTTCCACATTTCCTACGACTGTTGCAGCAGCTTTAATGTTGAGGGTAAAATTAATATTCAGTTTTGCAGCAATAGACCAATAATTATTATTGACAAAGGAATTTCATTCATTCATTTATTGTATAAAACACTATAATCATAATACAATTATGACTTTGGAGGAAAAACCAGGCTGAGCCTGTACTATTTCTCTCCAAAAATATTGATAAAATGTTAATGTTGTCCAAAATTAAGGTTATGTAATCACACAATGCTTCGTCACTTGATTTTCGGTCTAGGAATAATGAATTGGAAATTTTGATTTTTGAAGGTTGAAGGAAATTTTGGAGGGAATGTTGTGAACACAATTTTTCACTTTGTAGCTTTGTTGAGAGTAGTTGGGAGGTGAACATATCAAAAGTCTCCATCACTAACCATTGTGCTGAAGAGATGAGGCTGGTTTAAAAACGTTACATTTTTCATTTTTTTCTTACACCCTTATATCAGAGATAAATCAAGTATAGATTTCGTTTCTCTATGCTTATATCATGGAAACAAAGCGTTCCACCGACATGACTTATCTCCAACAGTTGTTGAGATATTATTCGCTATTGAAATTGTAGAATATTTGAAATAACAGTTTTCCATCATTTTTTTTCTCTTTCAGAGCTTATTACTCTCAAATAATGCATCATACAAATGAATGCTTATAGTAGGCTTATAGAGCATTATGAATGATAGATTATTGGATTTCTTACAATACTTCAAATCAATGAAACTCTATACTGCTCTAAGAGAGCGCTCTAATCTGGCGAGTGTCTCTGTTTTTAGATGACTTGGAGAGTGCTCTAACTCTAGATCCAATATTCAGTCGGAAGAATTCCAGAACGCTGAGTGAGAATCTTATTAGATTCGAATAGCACTGTCTCTCTCTCACTCTCTCTCTTTTGAGCACACAGCTCTCAGCTGGAATCCAATATTGTGCGAAAAAGCAGGGGAATGAAGCAGGAATTGAACTATTTTTAGAAATACGATCGAAGTGCATCAGAGTTTGCAATAAAGTACTTCAGACCATCTGATGTTTTTTGTTTTACTAGTACTTAGTGAGATTAATGTTATAGAGTCAATACCTGATTAACATTGGTTTGCTATCCTTGTTTGTCATTAGATGAATCAGATAAATGAACCACTGGAGCATTGGTTTGCTATCCTTGTTTGTCATTTGATAAAGCAGATAAATAAACCACTGAAAATTACAAATTATAATGATGGAAAAATTAATCGGACTTGAAACCCGATTTCTAGCCGGAAAAGTCTCATTTTCGGCCCTAGGTGCGAAATATACTATATTTGTCATAGTCATTCAATTTCAGCTGTTTTACATCCACGAAATCAAGCCGGCAAACAGCTGATTGTAGGACAAATAAACATGATTCTCATTTACAGCATACTATACTGTAATAAAATCATATGTTTTCTTTACAGTCGAGTATGTTTCCTAGTTCCGAATTAGGAACGGCAAAACTGGTACAAAAAAAAACGCCTTTTAGCGCTGCAGGTGGAAGTTTTGTGAACTACAATCATGAAATTCCTGATTCGAAAATTATAAACTAGGTTATAGAATAGGTTATAGAATGGGTTCATAGAATGCATGTTGTAATGTCAGCTCAAGCAGGTAATGTTTTTCTGTTTCTCAATTATTCTTTTCTAGATTATTAAAGAATGGGTTTATAGAATGCATGTTGTAATGTCAGCTCAAGCAGTTATAGAATAGGTTTATAGAATGCATGTTGTAGTGTCACTCAAGCAGGTAATGTTTTTCTCTTTCTCAATTATTCTTTTCTAGATTACTAAAGAATGGGTTTATAGAATGCATGTTGTAATGTCAGCTCAAGCAATTATAGAATAGGTTTATAGAATGCATGTAGTAATGTCAGCTCAAGCAGGTAATGTTTTTCTGTTTCTCAATTATTCTTTTCTAGATTATTATGACACAAAATAGTGTAAGCTACTTGGACGTGATGTCTTTTGCAGTGCTCGAATGAAATTCTAGTCTCTGCTAACACCTCGACTAGAAACATCATTCTCGCCTGCAAAAGGCCTCTTCCCGTCCTTGTGACTTGAGATACTACTATAACTTCAAATAGAGCAGTGAAGAAAAAATGAACAAAAAATCGGAGATACAAAAACCTAATCTCATAAAACTTTGCTCGGAGCCTTTCGCTGTGACGACAAAACAATGTATGACGACGTGTATATCATGCAAGTCCCACCGTTAGTGGCCAGCCTTAGAGGTGGTAGGAGACAGGCATAAAATCTAATCCCCATAATAGGGAGGTGAACTAGAATGCAGTTACTGCAGTAGACTAAAGATTGAGCCTAAATATTTTTTGCCACACTGCACAGAAAGCATCTGTTTTCCAGTCCCTACCTAGATCTGAAAGACATTGTTTGCAGACGACTCTCGTCTGACGTCAGAACAGGTTTCTTTCCGGCCTAGGCCGGAAAGAGTACCCTTTCCAGCCGCTAACATGGAACTAAGAAAGGTGATCAAAAACAGCTGATCAAAAAACTTTTCATTATTTGTGTTCATTATTCAATAATTAAAACATTTATAATAATATCATCTTATTGTCATTTGAAAGAATAAAAAAGTATAAACTCAACCTCCCACATAGTTGAACATCATCCTTTAGGTTAGACAAATCAGAATAAAAAATATAAATACTTGGACAATTTCCTGATATTCAGATTACCTCAGATTTTCTAGAACTATCACCTTCCTGTTTTGCTTTTGGAAGTGCCTAAAAAACAATTATTCTCATATTTGTATTGTTTATTTTTCTGTGTAGCGAAAAATAACGTTCTCACCATGGGCAAAAATGTTTTCCCGGCTCTCAATCTTTTCTAGTCCTCGGCCTACGGCCTCGGACTTGAAACCCGATTTCTAGCCGGAAAAGTCTCATTTTCGGCCCTAGGTGCGAAATATACTATATTTGTTATAGTCATTCAATTTCAGATTTTTTACATTCATGAAATCAAGCCGGCAAACAGCTGATTGTAGGACAAATAAACATATGATTCTCATTACAGCATACCATACTGTAATAAAATCATATGTTTTCTTTACAGTCGAGTATGTTTCCTAGTTCCGAATTAGGAACGGTAAAACTGGTACAAAAAAACCGCCTTTTAGCGCTCCAGGTGGAAGTTCTGTCAACTTTAGTCATGAAATTCCTGATTCGAAACTTGTAAACTAGGTTATGTTCATAGAATGCATGTAGAAATGTCAGCTCAAGCAGGTAATGTTTTCTGTTTCTCAATTATTCTTTTCTAGATTATTATGACAAAAAATAGTGTAAGCTACTTGGACGTGAATGTCTTTTGCAGTGCTCGAATGAAATTCTAGTCTCTGCTAACGCCTCGACTAGAAACATCATTCTCGCCTGCAAAAGGTCTCTTCCTGTCCTTGTGACTTGAGATACTATAACCTCAAATAGAGCAGCGAAGAAAAAATGAACGAAAAATCGGAGATACAAAAACCTAATCTCATAAAACTTTGCTCGGAGCCTTAGGCTGTGATTAGTAATGACACAACAATGTATGACGACGTGTGTACACACATGTTTATCATGCATGTCCCACCATTAGTGGCCAGCCTAGAGGTGGTAGGAGACAGGCATAAAATCTAATCCCCATAATAGGGTGGTGAACTAGAATGCAGTTACTGCAGTAGACTAAAGATTGAGCCTAAATATTTTTCAAAAAATGCTTATAGTTGATGCTATAGTGAGGTCCACGTTATAATGACAGTATTTGATCAACTTTAGTTTTGCTATCCTTGTCTTCCACTCGACAAAGCCGGTGGTACTATCCTTTTCGAGGTCCACAACGAAGACAATAATGTTTTTGACAGTGTAGAAATATAATTAATTAATGCAGAGAATCGGCATCGCTATTCTTCTATCTTTATCCACTGCCATTATAACGTGGACCAAACTATAGTAACATGGTGAAATATACATATTATTCAAAAATTTGATATGAAATCCAAAAATTATTTAAAATAAAGGGATGTTAGAACTTGGCACTTAAATTATTATAAAATAAAGCAAAGATCACAGATCTAAATGATCTGGTGATCTAGAGATGACTCATCAAAATAATTCTAAATAAAAATATCCAATTTCCTACTGAACAACTCTACAACGAATTTTCTGTTCTTGACATAAGACAAATCTACATTAGAACCCTCCTTATTTTTATCAAATCGTACAGAACAGAAATTTTCACACAGCTACACTATACTTACCAAACTAGACATATGTTGAGTTGTGGATTTAATACACCTAGAGCTACCTTTACATCGGTCGATAACAACCCATTTCGTATAGCTCACCTACTTCATCGCAATCTTCCAATTACAATAAAAGAGGCTGAGGGATGCAGTGTTGCAAACTACAAAGAATAAGATAGTCACACGGTTGCTTGGTATTGGTCGGGAAACATCAGAAGCCCTCATAAACTCGCCTTAGGCTATATGTAGATCGTGATTCAAAGTCTCCGTTACTGTGTTGCAGCACTCTGAACATTATAATAAGTAATTTAAAAACTTTAGGAGATACTCCAACATAATACTATAGTAATCTTTAATTTAAAAAACCCACGACATCATGCTCTGTTTATAAAAAATAAACTATTCATGAACTAGTAGTATTCATGAGTAGTAGTTCTGTGAACAGTAGTCCTCACGCAGTATTCTCACCCACAAGTACCTGATTGAAACTATAGACCTTATGGAGAGACCTTATACAGCAATAGACTGGCTTCTCCACACATCTGTGTAATCACTTGTCAGCTGATTTATGATGAATAATTCTATAGTCTGATTTTTACTCTAATATTGGCGTATTATTACTCTAATATTATTATCCTTGAAATTAAAAATTTCCAAAATCCTTGTATATACGCGCAATTAAAATGGGACATACAAGTTCAAGATGGGACATCAAATTTCAAGAAAATCTATTACCGCGTTTCGCCGTAAATGCGAAACATATAAACATTCAAACATTTAAACATTTAAACATTTAAACATTTAAACATTTAAACATTTAAACATTTAAACATTTAAACATTTAAACATTTAAACATTTAAACATTTAAACATTAAACATTTAAACATTTAAACATTTAAACATTTAAACATTTAAACATTAAACATTTAAACATTTAAACATTTAAACATTTAAACATTTAAACATTTAAACTTTAAACATTTAAACATTTAAACATTAAACATTTAAACATTTAAACATTTAAACATTTAACATTTAAACATTTAAACATTTAAACATTTAAACATTTAAACATTTAAACATTTAAACATTTAAACATTTAAACATTTAAACATTTAAACATTTAAACATTCAAACATTTAAACATTAAGAGAAATACCAAACCGTCGACTTGAATCTTAGACTTCACTTCGCTCGGTCAAATATTTCTTTATCTTTATCTATTTCCAATATTGTAATAATTAAGTAAAATAATATTAAGGCACAATTCTGCAGGATTTTTTTTATTTTACAGTTATTATAGATAAAAATTCTTTCCCCGTACATAGACCAATAGTCTATGTGGGGAAATATTTATTTCCTGAAAAAGTTATGACTTGACAATACTCTCTACCAGTCAATCTCAACAAAAGCCTCCAAACAACAATGGTAGAAACCTTTGAAATATATTTACAGTCATCTAACTCATTACTGATCTCAGACCTTGACGCGTTTCTGTGACGCATCACAATAATTAGCGACACCCTTGTCGGCGGCTTCAGACAACAATGCGTCTCACGGTTCGCCAGCGTAATGTTGTTTCACCTAATTCTGACAGCATTGGTCCAATGCGAGGCATTTATTCTATTCATAAGGAATACTGACTGTTCAACTAAAGTGAGATTCATTCTAAATTGTCAGCATCGGTTGAATTAGAAGGATCTATGTTATTCATAAGGAATGCTGACAGTGCGTCGGCTTCCAGCGTTTCAGATGACGTCACTGGGAAACGCACGGCGCTGATTGGCTGATAGCGGATGGTTGGGGGTTGAGGCGGCTCATTTCCTGTTAATGCGTCAGACGAGAGGCAGCTGTTGTTGTTTTTGCACTGGAAACTGGAAACGTTTGCATAACTCAGACGTCAGTGTCCTACCATTGATGATAACCAACTACAACTGTACTCGGAATAAAACGTACTGAGGCTTGGACAAGATATGCAAGTTGCCAAATTGGGTGAAATTTCAATCTATTGGCTGAACTATAATATCTTTAATCTAATAGAGAGAGTATGAAGACGTTGTAATGGAATAGAAGATAAACATTGAGAGAGTGAATCTGAGAACGTAACTGCAAGATATCCATCTAATATGCATGTTGCCGAATTGTGTGAAATTTCAATCTATTGGCTGAACTATAATCTATCTCTTTAATCTATTATCTTTAATCTAATAGAGAGAGTATGAAGACGTTGTAATGGAATAGGAGAAAAACATTGAGAGAGTGAATCTGAGAACGTATCAGCAAGATATCCTTTTAATATGCATGTTGCCGAATTGTGTGAAATTTCAATCTATTGGCTGAAGTATAATATCTTTAATCTAATAGAGAGAGTATGAAGACGTTGTAATGGAATAGAAGATAAACATTGAGAGAGTGAATCTGAGAATGTATCAGCAGATATCCATCTAATATGCATGTTGCCTAATTGTGTGAAATTTCAATCTATCGGCTGAACTATAATATCTTTAATCCAATAGAGAGAGTTTGAAGACGTTGTAATGGAATAGAAAATAAACATTGAGAGAGTGAATCTGAGAACGTATTAACAAGATATCTATCTAATACGCATGTTGCTGAATTGTGTGACATTTCATTCTATTGGGTAATATTCACTTCATCAGAATCTCAGTTGATCTAGAATCAGCCCGGGTAGACAAAGTCAGTACGTCAAGTTTCTATTGTTTTCATGAAGTATGGATACAGTATTTAAATAGTTGAAAAAATCTGAATAATAATGTGGATAATGTGTGCTAATATGGGCATCTGAAATAATTAAATATTGAAGTTGCTTTCCATGACGAAACACTATGTAATAACTTTATTGAAGTTCTGACACTGTGTTACTTGTAAATATTTGAAAAAACACTTACTTTTGTTGGAGTATTGAGGAATGCATTTCACTCCTGGAGAGGAGCTTCATCAGCCTGACACCAGGGGCGCTTGCTCTTATGGGTTGGACTGTGTGGCCAAAATGTGGGAAAGTATTACATTCGATTTGAAGTTAAGTTGATCATTTAATAAGTTGGATTTGTCATAGTGGAGGTGTTTAAAAATTTCGTATTGTTCTAGTGTGTTGAGTCTCTGGCTTTTTTGAAGAATGTGTAGGATTTCAATATCGGTTAGTATGTTTTTGTGATTATGTCCTGTGGCTATTGCCAGACAATGTGATCAACTCTTCTCAGAATTGAACAAAATACACAAAAACATACATTTCACTGCAGAATATGAAACCAACAATGCCCTAAACTTTCTGGACCTCTCCATATTAAAACAGGACAACAAACCAAGATTTAGTATTTTCAGAAAGCCCACAATGACAGATACACTCATACATGAAACATCAAATCATCCACCACAACACAAGCTTGCCGCCTTTAACTCCATGATCCATAGACTAATAAGCATTCCACTTACAAAAGAAGATTACCAGACAGAATTGAACACTATAAAATATCTGGCACAAAACAATGGCTATTCATCCAATGTAATAGACAAAATACTTCATAAAATGAAAAACAAGAAACAGAAACCCCCAAATCCCAACAAATATGTCACTCTAACATATTTCAATCAAAAATCACAATCCATAGCAAACATATTCAAAAAATCAGGCTACAAAACAGCATTTAGAACCAACAACAACTTGAAACCCCAACTAAAACACGAAAAATAGACAGCTCACAATTTGAAAAGACAGGAATTTATAAACTAAAATGTAATACATGCCCAAAATTCTATATTGGACAGACCGGCCGTAGCTTCAAAATAAGATACAATGAGCACATAAAAGCAGTAAATTCAAATTCAGAATCTACATATGCAGAACATTTAATAGCCACAGGACACAATCACAAAAACATACAAACAGATATTGAAATTCTACACATTCTTCAAAAAAGCCAGAGACTCAACACACTAGAACAATACGAAATTTTCAAACACCTCCACTATGACAAATCCAACTTATTAAATGATCAACTTAACTTCAAATTGAATGTAATATTTTCCCACATTTTGGCCACACAGTCCAACCCATAAGAGCAAGCGCCCCTGGTGTCAGGCTGATGAAGCTCCTCTTCAGGAGTGAAATGCATTCCTCAATACTCCAACAAAAGTAAGTGTTTTTCAAATATTTACAAGTAACACAATGTGGTCAGAACTTCAACAAAGTTATAATTAAATAATGTCATTTGAAAGCAAAAAAACTAACACTTCCATACCCTAACCTTTAATAAGGCTTTTCCCGGCCTAACCCATTTCACTAATCCCTTGCTAGTGTGCAACGGTGTACCTCACTATGTATCAGCCTGCAACGAAGCTTGATGCCGTGAGACTTGACGAAGTAAACAGATCAGCTTTCCATTGATGAAAGATGAACTGAGATTTTTACGAACTAATACCCTCCTAAACTCCTAAATCTATATCTATTCAAGCAAGCCCATATGACTAGATACATTAGAATGGACTATTCGACTGTGTTGTCAAATTGAACATACCCAGTCATAAAAAGATTGAGATTTCTCACAATTTGGCAACACGGTTTTTACTTTCCTTGCCCTATTACCATAGGTAAGGAAAGTATTGCTTTCCGAAAAAAATTAAGGTACCCCAATTTCTAAAATTCTATACGTTTAAGGTCCCCTGAGTCCGAAAAAAGTGGTTTTTGGGTATTGGTCTGTATGTGTGTGTGTGTGTATGAGTTATGTGCGTCTGTGTACACGATATCTCATCACCCAATCAACGGAATGACTTGAAATTTGTAACGTAAGGTCCTTACAATATAAGGATCCGACACGAACAATTTCGATCAAATGCGATTCAAGATGGCGGCTAAAATGGCGAAAATGTTGTCAAAAACAGGGTTTTTCGCGATTTTCTCGAAAACGGCTCCAACGATTTTGATCAAATTCATACCTGAAATAGTCATTGATAAGCTCTATCAACTGCAACAAGTCCTATATCTGTAAAAATTTCAGGAGCTCTGCACCATCTATGCAAAGTTTGATTTTAGATTCTCAATTATCAGCCTTCATATACAATTTTAACAAAAAATTTCAAATGGAAAAGATTGAGCATGAAAATCTCTCTAATTAATGTTCAGTAACATTTTCACCTAAAATTGAAAATAAGCTTGAAATTCGAGAAAATGTGCAAACTTTTGGCAACTGTTGGTTCTATTAAATCATTCACTACGGAGAGATAGCAGACTTCGTGTGTTTCCAGCGTTATTGACCTATCACCAGCTGTCTCATATCTTTAAATAGTAGACTTGGGATGCGCGAGAACACTAGCGTCAGGTGTTCAATTTTTATAACGGCAAGGAAAGTTGTGTGAGTGCGCCACACCAGATTTTTTTGTCAAAGTCTGACAACTTGATAATCACATTTTCAGCAAATTTTGTAATGTACTGTATCTCACCAACCTCTGCTGTAACAAATTATCAAATAATATCTCAATTTTAATGTGCTATTAATTTGGTCGGCCGTTTTTGCAATTAGAACGACAATTTCAAGGAGAATTGTAACCATGATATTTCATTTTCTGCTTACAATTGATCACAAAATATGGAATTTTGTTATCAATTCGGATCTTAATCTTTCTAAATTCAAAATTAATTGTTTCAAGTGTTTGTGTTTTGTTTCAATGTGGAAATTAGTGAAGAATTAGAAAGTCGCGCATAACCTTTATTTGGACAATTTATTTTATGAAATTGGGATGAAAATAAGTTTTGGACTGTAGTCTGTTTCTTTGTCCCAAAGTTGATTGTAAATGATAAATAAGTAAACAAATGAATAACCTCATCTGAAAGAACAATACGGTCAAAATGTAAGTTAAAAATCAGCATATATATTTTTTATTTGCTGAGGGTGATGCCCACAGAGCTCTAGGCTTGTGCTTGGGTAATGAGAGATGAATGGACCTACAGTTTTCTATGGGTTCCGAACCACCATTTCCGAAAACAAGTGTACAGTTCGGCTTGTAAAGTAAATCATGTTGGTACAAAGGTCACACTTTATTGGATCACTCTGTATATAGCTTCATGTAGATGGTGCAAATTGCTTCAATCCCAATAATGGGTATTGCAAATATCAACAGGTTGTCTGTAGTCTCTCAACTGTGTGCAGTGAGATTCAAGTTGAACTGTCACCATACCTTATAAGCAATGTCAGTGCTTCCCATTAAATCAAAGCTGAATGGGAGTGAATAGAGATGAGCACCCAAGAGAGTTGGGTGATGACTGTTGGTGTGCAACGCTATGTCCTCCAAATCCCGGCCGCAAATTGAAGCGAGACGAGGATTTGTTCAAACATTAATCACCGTACAGTGTTGCCTTGATCGTGTGTGTGTGCACTCCCATACAATCCCGTGTTATTCAAAATTGAGTTTCGATTGCACTCTCATATAATCCCTTGTCATCCGAAATGTATCCCTTGGAATATTGATTGGTCGTAGGATTAATTGTTGTGTACTGTGTAAATCAATGTCTGCCGCGTTAACGACAAATGATACTGTATTATTCACATTTAAATCCATCTATCTAGCTCGATTAACCATTGCACTTGATAATATTATACATTATGAATTGATTAGGGCTATAAATCTATCTGTTAAGCTCTATGATTATTCAGTACACTTCATATATTATTCATTCATTCAGGAGTTGAATACGGCTAGAATCATTCGTTCAGCATTGAAATAATGAGTTCGGTGGATGAGTTTCTGGAAAACCATCTATGATGACCATAAAGGTCCGTACAGATATACACGCCGCGAACATGAGCAATTCACTTTTAATCAGCTGATTATATCTGTATTTTTACATAAACGGTAAGATATAGATATAAAAAGCTTGGCATCAGCTGATTAAAAGTGAATTGCTCATGTTTGCGGCGCGTAAATCTGTACGCACCTTTAGATAAGTAATATAAATTTATATAAATGTTTGTTATGACTGACATGTTATATTGTTAAGAAATTTTATAATTGACGCATTCTTGTACATTTTTATGTATATTTGAATAAAGATGATTGATTGATTGTACGTTATTCTGAAATGCTATTAATAGATGGTGAAGCTAACTTAGGCTTATTTGAAAAAACAGGCTTACATTTCATAGAACCAATTATATTCCAGATTTCAACAAATATTCCCAATTGAGTAATCTTGTCAACATCAGGTAATCCTGTTAAATTCTTGGTAAAAATCAAGCGTTTCAATTTCAGCTTTTTATCATAGTACCAATCGTGGGTTTGTTTCCCATTTACACTGGCATTTATTTGTATGATCACTTACCTCATTTTTTCCCATGACCCATGCATATGTTATACATTTTTGAGGGTAACTTCAGCAGAAATAAATAGAATTTGACTTCTGTAAATCAATGACAATCTGTTGAAAAGATTGACAAAAAACCTAATTTTTCCCATGACCCATGCATACGTTATAAATTTTTGAGGGTAACTCCAGCAGAAATAAATCGAATTTGACTTCTATAAATCAATGACAATCTGTTGAAAAGATTGACAAAAATATTCGGTTGACTTTAAAATCTTGTGCGCGTCATCAGCAAAAATAAATCAATATCAATTTCACTTCAAAAATCAATCTAAGTTTGTCTTGAAAAATCAATTTTACAAAATAAATCGTGTTGAACTACTTTCACAAGTACAATGATAGTCATTGTATCTGAAAATTAAAAAAATCAAAGTATCCTTTTTAAACCGCCACTTTATTACTCACGACATGTTTTGACGTATTAATGCAATTTTACCTAATATTAAGTCGAAACATGTCGTGAGTAATAAAGTAAAGTTTTTAAAAATTTGTACTTTGATTTTCCAATTTCCAGATAAATAAGAGGAGCCCTCACCAAAAAGTACCAACAGTCACTGTATTTCCTAAATACAGTGAAATTTTCCAAATACAAATACATTTCCTAAATACAAATACATTTCCTAAATACAAATACATTTCCTAAATACAAATACATTTCCTAAATACAAATACGAAATGTTAACGACTTTTACAAGAATATGACAGTCACTATAGTATTTTCTAAATAAAAATACGAAATAGAGCACATATTATGTTGTGAATTAAGTACAGTTCCCCAGGGATATCTAGATATTGGATGTCATTAATTTTTCAGCTATTACCCACTATATACGAGAATGAAACAGAGATTACTTGGGGACCATTTGTGGTTTCAGCAGTCATTAATGATTCAACGATTTATTGTAGCACATGAAATACCCCAGCCCCCACCAACACTTATAGCTGTTGGCTCCTTGCTCCTACCTCCTACTTGATTAGGCTACTGTTTCTCCCTTATTTGCTCTGTAATCTACGGCACATGAGGACTTTCACATTCTATAATCATTGGTCTACGGTCCTTGCCTGTAGTTATTTATAGAATTTCTAATCATCCAATACATTTTAGTAGTGTAGTCGTTGCATACCTTACCTTCTTCTTACCTGATATGTCTCAAAGTTGAAATGAAATGAAAATATATTTTATTAGTGGTAGATCTCTCTATCACTCAACGGAGTGACTGATTAATTATAAATGATTAATTATATTACATTAAGTATATGATTTTTTATTTTTATTTGTCTATCTGTATTGCACTGGTCTGGATTATATTATAAAGAGCTGTATTAATTCTAAAATCATGTTAAAATATAGGTAAGAAATGTTTTGAACTCATGGCTAGAGCACAAGATATCTTTTTCTAGCCACGCCAATTATTTAACTACAAATTATTTATTCATTTTCATGTAAAACTGTTGTTAATTGGTGATTCTTCATGAATTTATTAAACAATGTTTGGTATGATCATGAATTTCTAGTACAGTGATTATTATCTGGTACGATGATGAATAAAGATCGTAAATAATTGTAATCTTTTATGAATTCAGATATCATTATTCTTCTATTCACTCTCATTTTTATCTTTCCCCTCTATTTTTCTTTTTTACTCCATCTTTCATCTCTAGGTCTATTCATCCATTTTTATATCCTAGGCCTACTTCTACTAATATAATGTATCTGATCACTATCAGAATTTCGGGGCACCGAGCTTCGTTCGTTATTTTTATTAATTGATAAACAGAACACAATTCTCTAAAAAAATGATCGTGTTTATATTCTACAGCTGTCTGTACGTCAGCTTTTCAATTTTCCTCTTTCTCTGTATTCTCTTAACTTTCTCATAACTTTTTATTCAACCTTGTATTAATGAAGCTGATCTCTACTTGATATTATTAAAAATCACTTCACTCATATGGGCTACTTCATTCAAATAAATAAAAACAATTTAAAAACTTGTATTACCCTTTATAAAAAATAATACCCTTTATTACCCTTTTTCTAGTCGTTAAAATATTTTAAAGTTTTTAATAACGGGTACAAGTTTTTATATTGGTTTTATTAATTTTAATATTATTACTATATTCTCTCCTACCAATCTTCACCTAGTATCTGTTATCTCCTTTTTTCTTCTTCTCTATATCCCTTTCTCTCTCCCTCTCTACTATTATGTTCGTCCCTTTTTCCACTGTTTTTAGTAGGAAGTTGAGGGGAGGATATTTTTGGATATCCTCTTCCAAGAATGAACGATTAGCTGTTCAAACCTTCGCCAATTTGTGTAGAAACAAACAATATTATTTCATAGGAGTTTTATTGCATTTTATCATAGAGAAACAATAGCGTAAGTAGATATCCCATGGTATAGGGAATTTATGTCGCAACTTTTACTGTTATCTCAAGCCGATTACTGTCGATTATTGTCAATATTCACTGTTTTATTGGAGTGATAGTGTATGAACGGCACAATTTGAGAGACTACCAGCGTCACACAGCTGCATAGGAAAGAACTATGTGAACTATCGGCTTGGGATAACAGTAAAAGTTGCGACATAAACGCCCTATACCATGGGATATCTACTTATGCTATCGTTTCTCTATGATTTTATCTTGTATCATATTATATTCTCAAATTCATATTTACTTTTCTATTTTATCAAAAGTGTGCCATGTTGTAAGCTACCTATCTGCGTATAAGCATAGAGGGAATATAGCACTAGGAGATATCCCATGGAGTATTTTTAATCCAATTTACAATTTTAACTCGAGCTGGTAGTCCTAGTATTTATTTTTCATGAAGCTATGTGACGCTGGAAGTCTCTCATACTGTGCCGTTCTTACACTCACCCCAACAAAACACTTATAATAGACAGTTGTCGACAGTAATCGGCTTGAGTTACTGAGAAATCGGCTTGAAATTTGGAACATAAATGTCGACATCTTCTTATGCTATCTTTTCTCTACGGTATAAACCTGTATGTATTGTAATCTGCATAGGGCCTAAATAAAGTAATTCAGTCAATCAATCATCTTGACTTTTTTTACACCTTTCTCATTTCACCTTGTATTAATGAAGCTGATCTCTAGTAATGTTATTACAATTCTCTTTTACCACATTCTTTTATCTCCTTTTTTCTTCCTTTCTCTCTCTCTCACTCTCATTCTGTTCATTGCCGTTTCTGTAGTTGTCGTTGTATAGGGCCAATCGATCCAAACGTTGCCCTAGTCTGGTATTGGCTCCGGCTTACGTCACACGTCCTATTGATCATTGCAACAAGGCACGCGATTGGCCGAACGCTGCGCATGCGCACCAACAATATCGAAGTGGATCGCTGGGCAACCCACTTGCAGTGTCGAAGGGGTGCAACTGGGAATCGTGTGGTGCACCCTGGCTTTTCTTGTCAAATTCGAAATTTTGAAAACCACCCCCGCGTGGTGAAAAACCAGCACCCACCGCTGACAATAGCAATGTCTCCACAGTGTTGTAGTAGTGTAATGGTTTAAAGGAAAAATCCATTGGAATTACTATAAAGAAGGTGCATTTTTAGGTGAGTTATTTTTGGAGGCAATTAATGTGTTGTTGCGAGTTGCTCAATGATTGATGTGTTTGTGTGTAGGTGTGTGTGTGTGTGGGTACTAGATCCCTCATATGCTCACCTTTACTACTTGTTCAGTGGCTCGGAATCCACCTAAAATAGAACCAGACTCATTGATTCCTAATCATTTACATGTTAAAAAGTGAGTTCAAGGTTTTCTTTCCCATAAATATTTACTTGCGTATGTTGCTCAATAATTTTGCGTTGGTGTGTGTACTAGATCCTTTATCTCCCACCTGCCGATCTGCCACTTATTCAGTGGTTTGGAAGCCACCTAAAATAGAACCAGACTCATTGATTCCTAATCATCTAGTTGTTAAAAAGTGAGTTCAAGGTTTTCTTTCCCATAAATATCTACTTGCATATGTTGCTCAATAATTTTGCGTTGGTGTGTGTACTAGATCCTTCATCTCCCACCTGCCGATCTGCCACTTATTCAGTGGTTTGGAAGCCACCTAAAATAGAACCAGACTCATTGATTCCTAATCATTTAGTTGTTAGAAAGTGGGTTCAAGGCTTTCTTTCGAATAAATGCGTACTTACTTGCGTATGTTGCTCAATAATTTTGTGTTGGTGTACTAGATTCCTTATCTCGTCACCTGCCACTTGTTCAGTGGTTTGGAAGTCACCTGAAATGGGTTCGGATTCCTTGATTCTTACTAATTTACTGTTAAAAAGTGGGTTCAAGGTTTTCTTTCCCTTAAATATCTACTTGCTTATGTTGCTCAATAATTTTGCGTTGGTGTACTAGATCCTTTATCTCGTCACCTGTCACTTGTTCAGTGATTTGGAAGCCACCTTAAAAAGAACCACATTCATTGATTCTTACTCATTTACTTGTTAAAAAGTGGGTTCAAGGTTTTCTTTCCCACAAATATTTACTTACGTATGTTGCTCAATAATTTTGCGTTGGTGTGCTTACTAGATCCTTTATCTGTCCACCTGCCACTTGATCTGTGGTTTGGAAGCCACCTAAAATCTGACAGGTTTCTCGATTCTTAATCGTCTACTTGATAAAAAATACTTCGTCCAAGGCTTACTTCTCCAATAGTTTTAGCGCATTATCGAAGATTGTGTGCGTGCTTGTACTGAATAGATCCCTTATCTACTCACCTAACACTTGTTTAGTAGTTCGGAATCCACCTAAATTCTAAGATGTCCTTGTTTCGTACCACTTATATACTTTATCTAATGGTTGTAGTAGTACTACGGCGAGTTAGAAGTAGGTACGTTCATCAAGGTCCTTTTTCCCACCAATAGTTTAAGCACTTGTTTCTCAATAATTTTGTATGAGTGTGAGCTCACTAGATCGCACTCCATCTGCTCACCCCATTCATGGTTCGGAATCCACCTAAAATCTTGCTTCTTACTGGTGTGACTTACAACAAGGCAATGTGATGCAATTTTCAAGGTCTTCTTCAGCATCCGGTATTTATAAGGCTGCCATAAGATGAGGATTATCAATAGTGTAATCTGATTTTATCCTACTGAATTTGAAATTATTGTTGAGAAATGTGGTGACAGCAGTTTGTTGCCCTAAATTTTTTTTCTAGCTCTTTTTGGTTTCTTACTGGTGTCACTTACAACAAGACAATGTGATGTAATTTTCAAGGTATTCTTACCCTAAGACATTTTCTTACCCTAAAGTTCTTCTAGTTCTTTTTCAATGAGGCAATGTCGTTAAATTTTTCAAGGTCTTCTTTGCTACCAGTATTATTCATAACCATATAGGCCTACCATACACCATGCTGTATCAGTTCTGTATTTGATTTTACACGACCAGAAATTAGTTTTCTGCAATGTCATCAGTGTATACTTCTCCGATAATTCCAGCTAAAGGTAGGCGCACACAGATCGTCATCGGACAGACGGCACGGATCGGACGATTAGATTCGATGCATTGTTTTCAATTGGAGTGCGCATACCTGATGCGGATATGTATGCGCACTCCAATTGAAAACAATGTATCAAATATAATCGTCCGATCCGTCCGATGACGATCTGTGTGCGCCTACATCAATTCTCCTGTGATATGATGATGATTATTATTATTATGAATATTATGATGGTGATGATTATGATCTGTGTGCGCCTACATTAATTCTCCTGTGATATTATGATTATTATGATGGTGATGAAGGAAGAAATTCCTCATATTCTATACTCATACTAAGTCACATCAGCTCATAAGTGTGTACATTATTCATTATTGATTATTGGAAAATGCAGTAGGCCTAAATACGGTAAATTACCGAATTTTCTTCAAACCAGTTTTTGCTGTTAATAATACAAATTTGAAACAGTTATTAAAACTTCCAGTATAGGTACTATCTACAGGTACTACTATATTCTTTCATTGTGAGATACCGGTAAATAGAATAATTATTAAATAGATAGTTAAATGGATAGATAATAGAATAAATAGATAGATAGAATATCTATGGAATATAGGTAAATAAATAGTTAATAGAATAATACTTAGTGATTATATAGACGATAAAACGTATCACTTTCACCTCTGGATACGTTTATGAAGCAAATAGACCTACTGTTAATTGTTCCTATTACATTTTGGCAAGGCCTGGTTGTTGTCAGTTGGATTTCTCTTATGGTTAGTTGGATTTCCTTATGGTTAGTTGGATTTACCTTATGGTTAGTTGGATTTACCTTATGGTTAGTTGGATTTACCTTATGGTTAGTTGGATTTACCTTATGGTTAGTTGGTATTCCCTTATGGTTAGTTGGATTTACCTTATGGTAGTTGGTATCCCCTTATGGTTAGTTGGATTTACCTTATGGTTAGTTGGTATCCCTTCTGGTTAGTTGGATTTACCTTATGGTTAGTTGGTATCCCCTTATGGTTAGTTGGATTTCCTTATGGTTAGTTGGTATTCCCTTCTGGTTAGTTGATTTACCTTATGGTTAGTTGGTATTCCTTCTGGTTAGTTGGATTTATCTTATGGTTAGTTGGTATTCCCATATGGTTAGTTGGATTTACCTTATGGTTAGTTGGTATTCCCTTCTGGTTAGTTGGATTTACCTTATGGTTAGTTGGATTTACCTTATGGTTAGTTGGTATTCCCTTCTGGTTAGTTGGATTTACCTTATGGTTAGTTGGTATTCCCTTCTGGTTAGTTGGATTTACCTTATGGTTAGTTGGTATTCCCTTATGGTTAGTTGGATTTACCTTATGGTTAGTTGGTATTCCCTTATGGTTAGTTGGATTTACCTTATGGTTAGTTGGTATTCCCTCTGGTTAGTTGGATTTACCTTATGGTTAGTTGGTATTCCCTTCTGGTTAGTTGGATTTATCTTATGGTTAGTTGGTATTCCCATATGGTTAGTTGGATTTACCTTATGGTTAGTTGGTATCCCCTTATGGTTAGTTGGATTTACCTTATGGTTAGTTGGTATTCCCTTCTGGTTAGTTGGATTTACCTTATGGTTAGTTGGTATCCCCTTATGGTTAGTTGGATTTACCTTATGGTTAGTTGGTATTCCCTTCTGGTTAGTTGGATTTACCTTATGGTTAGTTGGTATCCCCTTATGGTTAGTTGGATTTACCTTATGGTTAGTGGTATTCCCTTCTGGTTAGTTGGATTTACCTTATGGTTAGTTGGATTTACCTTATGGTTAGTTGGTATTCCCTTATGGTTAGTTGGATTTACCTTATGGTTAGTTGGTATTCCCTCTGGTTAGTTGGATTTACTTATGGTTAGTTGGTATTCCCTTCTGGTTAGTTGGATTTACCTTATGGTTAGTTGGTATTCCCTTATGGTTAGTTGGATTTACCTTATGGTTAGTTGGTATTCCCTTCTGGTTAGTTGGATTTACCTTATGGTTAGTTGGTATTCCCTTCTGGTTAGTTGGATTTATCTTATGGTTAGTTGGTATTCCCATATGGTTAGTTGGATTTACCTTATGGTTAGTTGGTATCCCCTTATGGTTAGTTGGATTTACCTTATGGTTAGTTGGATTTACCTTATGGTTAGTTGGTATTCCCTTCTGGTTAGTTGGATTTACCTTATGGTTAGTTGGTATTCCCTTATGGTTAGTTGGATTTACCTTATGGTTAGTTGGTATTCCCTTCTGGTTAGTTGGATTTACCTATGGTTAGTTGGTATCCCCTTATGGTTAGTTGGATTTACCTTATGGTTAGTTGGTATTCCCTTCTGGTTAGTTGGATTTACCTTATGGTTAGTTGGTATCCCCTTATGGTTAGTTGGATTTACCTTATGGTTAGTTGGTATTCCCTTCTGGTTAGTTGGATTTACCTTATGGTTAGTTGGTATCCCCTTATGGTTAGTTGGATTTACCTTATGGTTAGTGGTATTCCCTTCTGGTTAGTTGGATTTACCTTATGTTAGTTGGTATTCCTTCTGGTTAGTTGGATTTACCTTATGGTTAGTTGGTATTCCCTTATGGTTAGTTGGATTTACCTTATGGTTAGTTGGTATTCCCTCTGGTTAGTTGGATTTACTTATGGTTAGTTGGTATTCCCTTCTGGTTAGTTGGATTTACCTTATGGTTAGTTGGTATCCCCTTATGGTTAGTTGGATTTACCTTATGGTTAGTTGGATTTACCTTATGGTTAGTTGGTATTCCCTTCTGGTTAGTTGGATTTACCTTATGGTTAGTTGGATTTACCTTATGGTTAGTTGGTATTCCCTTCTGGTTAGTTGGATTTACCTATGGTTAGTTGGTATCCCTTCTGGTTAGTTGGATTTACCTATGGTTAGTTGGTATTCCATATGGTTAGTTGGATTTACCTTATGGTTAGTTGGTATTCCCATATGGTTAGTTGGATTTACCTTATGGTTAGTTGGTATTCCCTTTGGTTAGTTGGATTTACTTATGGTTAGTTGGTATCCCCTTATGGTTAGTTGGATTTACCTACCTTATGGTTAGTTGGTATTCCCTTCTGGTTAGTTGGATTTACCTTATGGTTAGTTGGTATCCCCTTATGGTTAGTTGGATTTACCTTATGGTTAGTTGGTATTCCCTTCTGGTTAGTTGGATTTACCTTATGGTTAGTTGGATTTACCTTATGGTTAGTTGGTATTCCCTTCTGGTTAGTTGGATTTACCTTATGGTTAGTTGGTATCCCCTTATGGTTAGTTGGATTTACCTTATGGTTAGTTGGTATTCCCTTCTGGTTAGTTGGATTTATCTTATGGTTAGTTGGTATCCCCTTATGGTTAGTTGGATGTACCTTATGGTTAGTTGGTATTCCCTTCTGGTTAGTTGGATTTACCTTATGGTTAGTTGGTATCCCCTTATGGTTAGTTGGATTTACCTTATGGTTAGTTGGTATTCCCTTCTGGTTAGTTGGATTTACCTTATGGTTAGTTGGTATCCCCTTATGGTTAGTTGGATTTACCTTATGGTTAGTTGGTATCCCTTCTGGTTAGTTGGATTTACCTTATGGTTAGTTGGTATCCCCTTATGGTTAGTTGGATTTACCTTATGGTAGTTGGTATTCCCTTCTGGTTAGTGGATTTACCTTATGGTTAGTTGGTATCCCCTTATGGTTAGTTGGATTTACCTTATGGTTAGTTGGTATTCCCTTCTGGTTAGTTGGATTTACCTTATGGTTAGTTGGTATCCCCTTATGGTTAGTTGGATTTACCTTATGGTTAGTTGGTATTCCCTTCTGGTTAGTTGGATTTATCTTATGGTTAGTTGGTATTCCCTTCTGGTTAGTTGGATTTACCTTATGGTTAGTTGGTATTCCCTTCTGGTTAGTTGGATTTATCTTATGGTTAGTTGGTATTCCCATATGGTTAGTTGGATTTACCTTATGGTTAGTTGGTATCCCCTTATGGTTAGTTGGATCTATCTTATGGTTAGTTGGTATTCCCTTATGGTTAGTTGAGTCTACCTTAAGGTTAGTTGAGCTTACCTTATGGATAGCTTCATTCAGCTCCTCTATCCATTCAATTGATTAGAAATTCATGGTATAATCTTAGAGAAACAATAGCATAAGTAGATATCCCATGGTATAGGATGTTTATGTCATAACTTTTTGTGTTATCTCAAGCCGATAGTCCACGTAGTTCTTTCTCATAAAGGCTATGTGACGCTGGCAGTCTCTCATATTGTGCCGTTTATACAATCTCACCCGGCCAAAACAGTAAAAATCTACAATAATCGGCTTGAGATAACATTAAAAGTTGCGACATAAACGCCCTATACCATGGGATATCTACTTACGCTATTGTTTCTCTATGGTATAATTAAATGATGCATCTTCACTGATTCAGGAAGGTTCCAAAACAGCAGATGAGAGTAAATGGAACAGATTATTGATCTAAATTGATGGTTACAATTATTGTGCAAGACTTGAGAACTTAACGATATTTTAGGATAGGTTCCACCTAGAGATTGTTCAATGTTATATCACCAATTTGATGATAGAACAGATTAACTTGTAGGCTACAGTTCTTGAATAGTTATTATAAAGAGTTTTTCATAATCTTTAAAATTTGAGTTGAACAATCTGTGTGTCAGATATTGACAATATTTTATTTTTGTGAGAGATCACAAAAATTGAATACTCATCTATTCCACTATCCATGACGATCTTCAAGTTAATAATCTGTTTTTAACAATTTTCGACGACACTACAGTCTAATTTTTGAATATTAGTTATTAAAAACTATACTCACATGTGGAGCGTTTACTGGTTTTTAAATCCAGTGTTGAAAATGGATTTAAAAAAATCATGTGAGTACTAGTTTTTAATAACGAATATTAAAAAATTAGACTATAGTGTCGTCAAAAATTGTTCAAAACGGACAAATTTAATAGAATCGCATAACTTTTGTCATCCATATTGTCCAGTTTAGGCTTCAAGAAGTCTATAATCATTCGCTGTATTTGCTAAGCTAAAGTCAGGGAGGCTAAGTTCTTGTTCTTTGTAAAATTTGTTTGTGTGCATAGTTTTTTTTCTTTTTGAATATTTTTATATATTTTAAATATTTTTCAAAGTTTTCTCAGGAAAACATTTTTTTCCCGATCATTACTTTTTGAGATATGAGCGCCTGAAGTTTAAATTTTTGGGACAGAACATTTCAAATTCGGTAAGATTTAAGAATTCCATGAGATTTGGAGGATGGATTCTTCATTGTTGATCTATTAAAACAAAATTTTCTGAATATATCAATTTTTGAGAAAGCTATTCAATTTACCAAAAATAGCTCTACTGAAAGTTATTTTTGGTTATTTTTAGTAAATTGAATCTTAAAAATTGATATTTTTAGAAAATGTTTGTTTTACTAGATCAACAATGAAGAATCCATCCTCCAAATCTCATGGATTTATATCTTACCGAATTTGAAATGTTCTGTCCCAAAAAATCAAACTTCAGGCGCTCATATCTCAAAAAGTAATGATCGGAAAAAAAATGTTTTTCTGAGAAAACTTTTCCATTTTGATAGCTTGATGATATACTAATCGAAAAACTTTGAAAAATATCACGAGTAGAAAGTTTATTTTTAGCCTTTGCACAGCCTTACTACCAAACGACCCTTAGATGGAGTCAGTTTCCACAATTATGAGGAGAGGGAGAGCCAATTAATTTTCTATTTATTGAGAATACATTACATGAAAAAAGTACAACTCGAGGAGGTTTACAGCCTCTGAATTTTAAACTTGTGTAGTTTCATCGATACGGCCGCAATCAATTGTTGAATGCAGGAAATCCCTAATGAAAACCTTTGCTCATAATTTTATGTGACATAGAATATATTATTATAGTCAGAATAAATCACTATTCTCTTAAAATTCCTCATACACTTCAAATATAGCCCACTTATTTATTCATGTTCTTTTTCTTCTGTTTTCCTGTTTTGTCTTGCGGCACAGAAAAGAGAATCAATAATTCTGGAAATTTCCGAAGCAGTAGCAGATATCGGCTTGCTTGTCACGTCTTGTTATGACAGCGGTGGCGGTGAATATTCATTGGATTTGAGGGAAGAAGATTTAAGATGACCAGAATACGCTATTAGGCTGAGATTGAGGCTGGAAGACAAGAATGAAATATTTCCAGAATATTTTCCATCAAAATGGACAACAATAGAATATTGATTATTATGGTTTAATATTTCCGAAGGAAAAATATTTAGAACTTTGGAATTTCTCCGTAGTGGAAGTTGTCCAAAATATATTCTTATCATAAAATAGTAATTCTACAGTGGGCTTACTTACCAAGCTAATATTTTTACTAAATTAGAACTAAATCTTCATTTACCTTCATCTGGAGCAAGGAATACAGAATTCAATGGAAGGAGCATATAAAATTAATATCTGCAGAGAGGTTTCCCCTAAAGGTATTAAATTATAGACCAGAAGGTAGAAGATCAATTGGAAGGCCACCTAAGAGATGACAATAACTACATGTTATGTATGAAATTTAAATTTAAATAAGTCACTTGCATTCAAATACTATAACTAGTACTATATCTATTCTATAACTATACTACTTTATAAGCTGTAAGTCGGAACAGGCAATCCTTGCACATGAGATGATGATGATCTTCATTTACCTCTCAATTTTTTCAAATATCAATGTATAGGTGTTGAATGATGGGGGTTTCTATTGTAAACTAGCTGGCCCGGCGAACTTCGTACCGCCAAATAGTTTAATGCATCTCATGACAAACTTTGACTGGATGCACACCTGAGGAGGCGCGATGCGGCATTATATTTATATAGATAATTATCCATCTGCAAAATAGATAATTTACTGAAAATTAATTCTGTTGTAAGGCCTGTTGTATGACGCAATGATTATAACAGCTGATTTTTATTTCGGCGTGTGACTAGCTCACAAATCTTCTCCCATAAGGATTACACGTTTGAAGGACAGTAGGAAAGAGTCCTGAAGTCAGATTATAAATTTGATAGGCCATAAACCTGGTCCTGAACATAACGAACACAACTAAAAAATAACATCGAATTCGGTGCACACATAAAAAAGTTATTGAATGTCAAAATTTGAGGCTCGATTTTTATTTATATAGATTTCATTTTTCAAGTCCTGTTTCTTTTAAAGTTTAGAATTTTCAAAAATTTTCAATATGATTTGTACATGTGTATCACCCTAGTCTTCATGTACTATATTTAAATTTGCACAGCTTTTGATAATTTTCATTCTGATATCCTTGGTTTCAATTTAAATCAATGAATAGATTGCTGAAATTGCTTTCATTATTTGACTCAACGCCAACCTGATGCAGTGTTTTTACAATTAAATTGAAAGTATTCCATGATGCTTGCCAGTCTCCCTAGTCACTGAAACTTATTACTCTGAATAACTGAAAACAAAGTTTTCCTTCTCAGGGCCGTTTGCTCAGTAAGAGCTTAAACTGAATTGAATCAGCTGGTGTCTTGAACTTGAAATGGAACACATTATAACAAACGAGACTTTATATGGATTTAATCCAGTTCAAAATGAAATCTCGTTTGAAGTGGCACTGAGCAAAAGGCACTCAGCATCCTTTCTAATCAGGTTCATTTGGGAAAAATCAATACATTTGTCTCAGCCACTAATGTAACCTTTTACCTGACATTTTCGACTGACAGGCGAACAGTCTTTACACCTGCAAAAGCTGACCTGCAGGAGCAAACTACTGCACGCCTGTGTTGGAAGCGACTGGCTCTAAAGTTCCCGTTTTCGACTGTACAGTTGAAAACTGTCCGACAAAGCTCAAAGCATGAATAAAAAATCTTCGATGCATTATTATAGGTTTTATCTGTTCAATGTTTAATGGCTGGTCTTGGAACAGTATGCACCGTCCAAGTTTAAACTGCATTGGATCAGTTAATGGTTCACACTCGAAATGATACACATTATACAATGTATGTAGCTATGGCTAAATTCAAGAATCCACTTGTCTAGATAAGCCTCAAACTTGGACTATGATGTGTTATGAGCTGTGACTGTGTTCAATCATAGATAAAAGAATACTTAATTAATAGAATATTATTTTGTCTCTGGTTCAATGCTATATATACTTTATGAAAAAGCTACTGAAACACTCTGTATATCAACACCATGTTTTGTAATGTATTTTATCTATCATAAAACACTTACTGACATGGGCTACTTTTAAATTAATAAAACAAAATAAATCTTATAGCACCCTTTAATCTTTAAAAAACTTTAAAATAGTTGAACAACTAGTTTCGGTTTACACCATCTTCAGGTTCTAATTTTATTTTATAACCTGAAGATGGTGTAAAACGAAACTAGTTGTTCTAATTTTATTTTATAACCTGAAGATGGTGTAAAACGAAACTAGTTGTTCAACTATTTTTAATTTTTTTAAAGATTAAAGGGTGCTATAAGATTTATTTTGTTCTATTTATCTATCATACTTATTGATTGTGCAACACTAGTGCTTTGTTAGAAATTGTTTAATAGCTTTTTCTTTTCATTTTCTATCAAGTTTTCTATCTTCTATTTTTTATTTTCTAATAGTTTCTTTTTCTCTGATTGTTGCAGATAGCTAATTGAATATGTCGTCGGTGAAAGTAGCTGTGCGGGTTCGTCCCTTCAACAACAGGGAGATATGCCGCGAGAGCAAGTGTATCATCGAGATGTCTGGATACACAACTTGTAAGTATTTCAAATTTGTTGCAAGTTTTTCATATTATTTGTACATTGTTCTATCCATCAATCAGTTCAGTCAATTCTTAAATAAAGGGGGTTTCCAATGTTGTTAACTATAGCATAAACTGAAAACAATCAAGTTTTTCATTAACAAAATATTGAATCTATACTTGTTGTATGAATCAATAAAGAATCTATAGTGAAGTCCACGTTAGAATGGCATTAGAGAAACATAGGAGAAAAGCGAATTACCTCCTTACTATCCTAAACAGAACTGCGGGGTCAAAAATAATTGTTATTAAACGAAAATCCAAATTAAATGCTGTAATTTATTCACCCTGAAGACTTCTGCTACTGCAAATATTGACAACAGGGTAAACAGCTAGATGGAAATTCGATGAGCGCTACTATTCAAAAATTATTTGTTAGCCCGGGAAAGTATGCGGATTAAATTATAAAATTAAAGTTAGGGGAAAATTAGCACTATTTCCCGGGTTGACAAATAATTTTTGAGTAGTAGCGCTCATCGAATTTCCATCTAGCTATTTACCCTGTTGTCAATATTTGCAGTAGCAGAAGTCTTCGGGTGAATTACAGCATTTAATTTGGATTTTCGTTTGATAATAATTATTGATTCATTAGCATTTTGATTAATTGCAATGTCCCAGTAATTCCGATCTGTTAAAATAGTATTCCAAACTTTTCCTTCTATACCCTATTTTGAGCATTCCTTGACTGGACTAAAGTATAAGGCCAATATGTAAATGCAGTAGGGTACTACCAATACCTACTATTACTTAAGTGATAGTAGGTATTGGTACTACCTCCTCAAGACATGTTCATATCAATTCAAATATCGGGGCACCGAGCTCCGCTCGTTATTCTTATTTATTGATAAACAGAACACAATTCTCTAAAATGATCGTGTCTATATTTCGCAGCTGGCTATACGTCATCTTATGAATTCCGGGGATGCGATATTTTGATTTTTCACTTACTCACTTGCTCACTCACTTTTTTACTATCCACAGACGACAAAAGTCTCAGCTGTTTCAGCCAAGGATGAATGATCCTTTTTATGTCGTTCAGCGAGTTCTCAAGGATGAGACCTAGTGCAATCGAATTTTCATATCATAAACCTACTATGTTCCAAATTTCGTGAAAATCGTTAGAGCCGTTTTCTAGATCCGTTGAGCATAAATAACCAGATATAAATATACATAAATTGCTCGCTCAATATAATATGATTTAAACTAAAATAACACCTCATGAACTCATTGAAATCAGTTGAACAACTGATTAAATCATTGATTTGATTAAAACTAGTTCATTAAGTCCCTGAAATAGAAAAATCAAGTAGATGAAAGTAAAATGTATGCACTGAATACATTCATGAAATGGCTTAAAAAATATGTCTCTTGAAAGAAGTTTGATGTTTTACATTTAGAAGACATTAGACAGGAGATAGATTTTCCCCCAGCGCGTGCGAACGTTATTGTCATGTTTTCGCGCTCTCAAGACTCATAAATTATAATATGAAACTACTGGTTCACAGTACAATTCAGATTTTTTGTTGATATTTGTTTAATTGACCGAGCGAAGTGAGGTCTAAGATTCAAGTCGACGGTTTGGCATTTCTCTTAATGTTTAAATGTTTATATGTTTTATGTTGCACATTTACGGCGAAACGCGGTAATAGATTTTCATGAAATTTGACAGGTATGTTCCTTTTTTAATTGCGCGTCGACGTATATACAAGGTCTTTAGATATTTTGCATTTCAAGGATAATATATAAATGGAAAAAGGAGCCACCTTCATATGCCAATATTAGAGTAAAAATCAGACTACAGAATTATTCATCATAAATCAGCTGACAAGTGATTACACAGATGTGTGGAGAAGGCAGTCTATTGCTGTATTTCCATAAGGTCTATAGTTTTAATCAGGTACTTGTGGATGAGAATACTGCGTGAGGTCTACTGTTCACAGAACTACTAGTAATCACTTTTGAACTACTAAATTACGACATAGCAGTCAGGTATTTATAAATAAAGCTATTAGCTTCTACTCACACTTGTGGAACTACTAGTTTAGTAAGGGCCTATTTCTGATTCTATCTACATAGTAGCCTTTTCTCCCAAGGTCATTGTTCATGTTGAGAGGCACTCACAATATCTCATCAACGTTCCTCATCTCATTTCGAGGGAAGTTTTAGGGTTGGAAAACTCGTAAAAGGATTTTGCAGTAGGGTCAAGTCTGGCATCCCGGATAATCTTGAATGTGTGGCTGTGACCAGCTTATGTAAAGTTGTCCCAAATAGGTCACTAGGTCAAACACTTTTCTAATGGGATAGAATCTGTTTCCTCTCCTCCTCCTCCTCATCCTTCTCCTTTTACCCCCTACCCTCCCATCTACACCCATTCCCCTTTTGTTCACTTTGATGCTGCTTATCTTCCCTCCCCACCCCATTAACAAGGCCCCCTACTTGAGACTAGTCTTTTTACTCTCATAATGTCATTGTCCTCGAGTGCTTATCTAGAACAAAATCAGTTTTAAATATTAGTCTCCTGTTTTGTAAGGATTTGGAAGTCATTTGAAGCGGGAACAGAAATAGTAGTACGTGCACACATCCCTATAGCGAGGTCCACGTTGTAATGGCAGTATTTGATTAACATTTGTGTTGCTATCCTTGTCTATCATTCGACAAAGCAGATAGCGCTATCTTTTTCTAGCTCCCCAATGTTGCCAGATGGGTTTTAACAATGTAGAGAATATAATTGATTAGCCGTCAGGCTCGCTGCGCTCGCCATATCCGTCTATCCTGGGGGCTCCGCCCCCTGGACCCCAGACTGGATCGTCCGAATGAGATCAGTGGGCTCGCTTCGCTCGCCTGAATTTTTCATTTGAGCATGCTTCATTCCATCAGAAAGTCAAAGTACTGAGAAAACGCAGAAAATCTGTGAAAAACGTTGCAAAAACGCTGATTTTGGGCGTATCTTTTGATGAAATATTGAAGTCACCATCACAAAATTTTTAGACCCTAGCTAAACCTCTGTACCAAATTTGAAAATTTTCTGTCTATTACTTGATGAAAGAACTGAGAAAACGCAAAAAACGCTAATTTTGGACGTATCTTTGGCGTTATTTCAAATTCCTTCTAACACAACATTATTACACCCTAGCCTAGCTTCTGTACTAAATTTGAACAATTTCTGTTCATTTGTTCTCGATAAATCTGAGAAAAAGCAAAAAAAAAAACGCTGGAACAACGCTAATTTTGGGCGTATCTTTGACGTTATTGCAAAATTCCTTTCAACACAACATTATTACACCCTAGCTGAACTTCTGTACTAAATTTGAACATTTTCAGCTCATTTGTTTTCGATAAAGCTGAGAAAACTCTGGAAAAACGCAGATTTTGGGCGTATCTTTGGAATTTTTCCAAATCCGGTCTTAGTGCGCCTCTAAAGGGCCAACTGAACATACATATCAAATTTGAACGTTTTTGGTCCGTTAGATTTTCAGTTTTGCGAGTGAGTGAGTCAGTCAGTGAGTGAGTGCCATTTCGCTTTCATTTATATAGATTAACCTTCCGGCAGTCGCGATGTTGTAAAAAGTACAAGTGTTAGTTTTTTGCTGCACAAAACTATTGAATTGGATGGTGTCAGTGAATGAGTCACCTATGCATTCCAAAACTTTCTCCCCATCACTCCACTGAGTTGCAGTATCAACCGAGCAATGGTTCAGTCTCTAGGTGCCATTTAGTCGCGACAGTGTATAAGTAGTGCATATGATAGACAGTGCATATGATAGGACAAGAGACTGCCAACGAACCAATAACACAGAATCTTTGGCTTTGTTTGGTGTATCTTATTGGGCTACGAAAAGGTAATCATGCAAATGTTCTTAGGCGTAAAATAATCCAATGAGATGGAAATATTAATTGTACAATTAATTAATTAATATGTTTTGCCAGTAAACAGAGTACATAACACATAAAAAATAGGATGTTGTAAAAATTACAACACGCTACTGCTCATAATATAATGACTGCTTATAATGACAGTGGATAAAGATAGGAGAACAGCTTTGCCGTTTGTCTACCCTTGATTGATTACATTTCTACATTGTTAAAAACGGACTTGGCAACGTTGTGGAGCTGGAAAAGGATAGTGCTACCTGCTTTGTCGAATGATAGACAAGGATAGCAACACCAATGTTAATTAAATACTGCCATTATAACATGGACCTCACTATAGATAAACGCCTTTGATGAACTCCATTCTTCCCTGCCCACGCACAAACTTAGAGCTTTTGTGGGTATCACCCATTACCTACTAACACCAGGCCCCTTGAATAGAATAATCACGTCATAGACACCCACTCATCTTACGTCATAATATTGAATGGTACATAATATTATAATTACGTCATAAAATTAGACAAAATTTTATAAAGTGAAGAAAACATAACCTATTTTTCTGGACTATTTTAATGAATCAAAATCAAATCAATTTATTGCCACAGACAAACACTTTACAATATTTGTATCGGCCACGTCAATATTAAAACTATATTAGAGATCATACAACAATAGCAATTACCTAAAAATCTAGATAGACTCCATGTTAACATTGAAATATTCATCCACACTATAAAAACAGTTTTTTATAAAAAAATTATTAATTCTTAGTTTAAATTCCCTGAGCGTCAAACCTCGAACATTTGGTGGTAAATGGTTATAAAACTTTATTGAAAAGGCCTTAAAACTCGTATGGCTGGATTTGTAAGAGCAGTACTCATTCCTCAGATTCGATTTATTCCTTGTGTTATCTCAGTCAATCGAAACTCGGGGGAGGTACAGTGCCTGTTGATCCTCCCCAAATCATTTACATATTATAATTTTGTATCATTGAATCAATAAAATTATAATAATAATTATGCCGTGAAATTAGTTCTCGTTTGGTGAGTTGGGGCCGAGACACACAATGCGTTTTTCTGACGAGTCGGCATGGCACGACAGGAAAGTAAGCTCTCCGATTGGCTGATTCTCGATACATCAACCCAATTGGCAGGACAGCACAGGAAGCTCTCCGATTGGCTGATTGGGTTGATGTTTCAAGAATCAGCTGATTCCGATTGGTTGATTCTTAATACATCAGCCAATCGGAGAGCTTCCTGTCCTCCCTGCCAATTGGGTTGATGTATCGAGAATCAGCCAATCGGAGAGCTGATTTGAGAGTTCAGCAAAATTATTTGAGGTATTCAAAATCGTTGTGTCGTCAGCATATAAAACTGTTTTACTCAATACATTGTGAGGCAAGTCATTGATATTTATCAGAAACAGTACAGGGCCAAGAACAGAACCCTGAGGTACCCCTTATTTCAAATTTACAAGTTAGAGTTGTTACAATCCAACAAAAATACACAGGCAAGCAAATTGATACAAGGAAAATGGATCATGACTGTTGTGAAGCTCTTCTGCAAGTTGTTCATTGTATTTGATTCGTTCAAGCCTAGTTATACTCTCAATAAAACAAGTTGATACTAAACTTGTACAAAAAATATCTCAGTTGTCAAATTGTGTGTGATTGCTGCCTCTTCGTTACAGCTCATATTATTAAAATATTATATTATATTTAGAACATAAAACACAATCGATACAGAGTTGTCTCATGAATATAATAAAGGGTGACACAGAATAACGGGGACTTTTAAAAACGTCATAAAACATTAGTGGGAAGGGCAAAAATGATATTATTCAGACTAATGTAAAGTTCAAGACTTACTATTTGAGAATTATAACATCTATCACTTTTTCACAACGCCATAAAACATTAGTGGAAAGGGCAAAAATGATTTTATTCAGACTAATGTAAAGTTCAAGACTTACTATTTGAGAATTATAACATCTATCACTTTTTCACAACGCCATAAAACATTAGTGGGAAGGGCAAAAATGATATTATTCAGACTAATGTAAAGTTCAAGACTTACTATTTGAGAATTATAACATCTATCACTTTTTCACAACGCCATAAAACATTAGTGGAAAGGGCAAAAATGATTTTATTCAGACTAATGTAAAGTTCAAGACTTACTATTTGAGAATTATAACATCTATCACTTTTTCACAACGCCATAAAACATTAGTGGGAAGGGCAAAAATGATTTTATTCAGACTAATGTAAAGTTCAAGACTTACTATTTGAGAATTATAACATCTATCACTTTTTGACAATTACTTCTTCAAGATGGCTTCCTCCTGTACGAATACACGCTTGAAATCTGTGCTGAGATTCCTGAACGATTGCTGCAAAATTTCAGCTGGGATATTGTTAATTTCATTTTGAATTGTCTGTTATGATTCAACCCCAGTTATTGGTCAAGTTGTGAAAACGTTTGATTTGAGGTAGCTCCACAAACAGAGAATCGCAGGTGGACAAATTATGGGACCAGGAAACGCAGATGTTGCAGCGATCAATGAGGATTCGTCAACACAGATTTCAAGAGTGTATTCGTTCAGGAGGAAGCCATCTTGAAGAAGTAATTGTCAAAAAGTGATAGATGTTATTAATAATTCTCAAATGGTAAGTCTTGAACTTTACATTAGTTTGAATAAAATCATTTTTGCCCTTCCGACTAATGTTTTATGGCGTTTTTTAAAGTTCCCGTTATTCTGTGTCACTCTGTATATTCTAATAAATAGGTAGTAAAATCGCAAAATTTGACAACGTGGATATTTTGTACAAGTCTAAACTGGTTTTATTCAGAGTATAGGCTTACTATGATCAGCTGATTCAAGATTAGAGCTCTCCCACTCCAACAATAACGAATACACAGCCCAGCAAATCAATATAGGGCAAATGACCCCTCATACGTGGGAACGTTTATCTGTCAGTTATAACGTTATATTTCTTGTCCTTTTGAGCATTGTTATAGTGACATGAGATTCACGTTATTAAGATATGGTAGGACTACAGTGCTGCTGATTCTCTGATATCACTGGCTTCTATACTAGTAGCTCTGTGAACAGTAGACCTCACGCAGTATTCTCATCCACAAGTACCTGATGTCAACTGTTTTAAATGTTAACAAAATCAGTTCACGTTTGAATTTGTATTCCATAATTTATTAATATTTATGTTAATTTAAACAATGAATAGAATATATTTCTATTCCAGAATTTATATAATATTCATTCAGTTCCGTGATAATCTTTCCATCTAATGAAAATTTATTTTTTCAATCAAAAATATTATAATTTCTGTAGCATTATTTAGTTCATTTGATTATTTTTAATCACCTATCAAATTAGTTTTTCGAATGTGAGAATATTGATACTGATGGACACGCATAATAATACCATGACTGCAAAACAAAATATTGAAACCAAGGACCTTAAAGCTGCGATTAGATCAAATTTATTAACAAAGTGTTAATAACTCAATCCTTATAGATTATATTAGATTAAACATAACCTATCATACACATGATGAACATATGTGTTTGTCAACTTCCAATCAATCTAATAGAATCTATAAGGATTAAGTTATAACCATTTTTTAAATAAATTTGGTGTAAACCCAGCTTAAAGATGCATACCTCTTCAAGGTCTTTGATTGAAACTATAGACCTTATACAAATACAGTAATAGACTGGCTTCTTCACACATCTGTGTAATCACTTGTCAGCTGATTTATGATGAATAATTTTATAGTCTGATTTTTACTCTAATATTCGCGTATGAAGAAGGCTCCTTTTTCCTTTATATTACCCTTGAAATGCAAAATTTCCAAAAACCTTGTATATACGTCGACGCGCAATTTAAAAAGAGACATACCTGTCAAATTTCATGAAAATCTATTACCGCGTTTCGCCGTAAATACGCAACATATAAATATATAAACATTTAAACATTTGAACATTAAGAGAAATGCCAAACCGTCGACTTGAATCATAAGCTGCGTAAACATATTCGCGCTTCCAACCCGCACCGAGCACGCTCCTCCCTCGTACCGCCCTCGTACCACCATCGAACCACAGTCGCTCCGCCCACGCACCCATCATGAACGTTACGGAAGATGTAAAGCTGCGTACACATACTCGTGCTTCCAACCCGCACCGAGCACGCTCCTCCCTCGTACCGCCCACGTACCACCATCGCACAGCAATCGCTCCGCCTCCGCTCTCTACTCGCACCGATCATGAACGTTACGGAAGATGGTAGATCTTCTCGCGTTCCCCGGTCGAACCATTGTTGCTCCCCGGTCGATCATCAATCGCTCTGCTGGAGTGACGTTCGGTTGCGGAGCGGAACGAAAGTCTGTACGCACCTTTAGATCTACTCGCGTTCCCCGGTCGAACCACACTGTTGCTCGCCGGTCGATCATCAATCGCTCTGCTGGAGTGACGTTCGGTTGCGGAGCAGAGCGACAGTCTGTACGCACCTTTATACCTCACTTCGTTCGGTCAACTACAGTGCTGCTGGCTCTCTGATATCATAGGATAGCTGTCTATCTATATTCTTCTTATGATATCAAGCTGTCTTAGGATATCTTCTATATTAGGATAGCTGTGATTAAAAAATGGTCCGCTATGTCTGATGTGATACTAATAGCTGCTTCATGATAAACAACTCCATCTCAAATAAACTCAATTCGTCATGAAAAATTATTTTCTCATGAATTAATAATGAATTTTAATTATTATAATGAAATATGTTTGTAGCTCATTATTGAAAGAGCGAAGTGAGGTCTAAGATTCAAGTCGACGGTTTGGCATTTCTCTTAATGTTCAAATGTTTATATGTTTATATATTTATATTTTGCGCATTTACGGCGAAACGCGGTAATAGATTTTCAAGAAATTTTACATGTATGTTCCTTTTTTAATTGCGCGTCGACGTATATACAAGGTTTTTGGAAATTTTGCATTTCAAGGATAATATAAAAGGAAAAAGGAGCCTCCTTCTTACGCCAATATTAGAGTAAAAATCTGGTGTGGCGCACTCACACAACTTTCCTTGCCGTTATGAAAATTGATCACCAGACGCTAGTGTTCCCGCGCATCTCAAGTCTACTATTCAAAGATTCGAGCCAGCTGGTGACAGTGCAATAACGCTGGAGACACATGAGGTCTGCTATCTCTTCATAGTGAATCATTTAATAGAATCAACAGTTGCCAAAATTTGCAATTGGATAATCACATTCTCTCGAATTTCGAGCTTATTTTTAATTTTAGGTGAAAATGTTACTGATTATTAATTGTAGAGATTCTCATGCTCAATCTATATTTCACTTAAATTTTTTTGTTTATATTGTATCTGAAGCCTGATAATTGAGAATCTAAAATCAAACTTTGCATAGATAGGGCGGAGCTCCTGAAATTTTTACAGGTATGGGACTTGTGACAGTTGATAGAGCTTATTGATGACTAGTTCAGGTATAACTTTAATCAAAATCGTTGGAGCTGTTTTCGAGAAAATCGCGAAAACCCCTGTTTTTGACAAAATTTTCGCCGCTATCTTGAATCGCATTTGATCGAAATTGTTCGTGTCGGATCCTTATATTGTAAGGACCTTACGTTCCAAATTTCAAATCATTCCGTTAATTGGGAGATGAGATATCGTGTACACAGACGCACATACACTCATATATACACACACACACACACACACACACACACACACACACACACACACACACACACACACACATACAGACCAATACCGAAAAACCACTGTTTTGGATTCAGGGGACCTTGAAACGTATAGAAATTTAGAAATGGAGGTACCTTAATTTTTTTCGGAAAGCAATACTTTCCTTACCTATGGTAATAGGGCAAGGAAAGTAAAAATGAGACTATAGAATTATTCATCATAAATCAGCTGACAAGTGATTACACAGATGTGTGGAGAAGCCAGTCTATTGCTGTATTTTCATAATGTATATAGCTTCAATCTGGTACTTGTGGATGAGAATACTGCGTGAGGTCTACTGTTCACAGAACTACTAGTTATAATGAAATATGTTGGTAGTTCATTAGATGTCTCTTCATAGCCAACAAACCATTTGGCAACATTCAGAAGTAGAAAAGGATAGAGCTATCTGCATTGTCTAATGTCAGACAAGGATATCAAGCCAATTTTAATCAGGTGTTGACTTTATAACGTGAAACTTACAAAGACCTTGAAGAGATATAGACCCACAATGCCTATGCCTTCCCAATGATAGCTCTTACTTGAAATTGAAGGCCGCCATTGGGGTATTCTAGCACGAGATATTATATACATATATTTGTGATACTGTAGATTACAAAGTAATAATCTTATAGGTTGCCCCTCAATGGCCGATTTCAATTCCAATTCAACTTGATACACAACACCATAATTTGATACGAAACTTCCAAACATTGAATTAGTTCTAAAAACCATTGGATATCTTCTTATACTATCTTTTCTCTATGATCAACACAAATGATACAGTATCATCTCAACCTGATACACAACACCACAATTTGATACGAAACTTCCAAACTTAGAATTAGTTCTACAAACCATGGGATAGCTTTTTATACGATTTTTTCTCTATGTTCACCACACATGATACAGTATCAAAATTGTATGATACAGTGTCATCTCAACTTGATAAACACAGAGACCTTAAAGAGATATAGACCCACAATGCCTATGCCTTCCCAATGATAGCTCTTACTTGAAATTGAAGGCCGCCATTGGGGTATTTTAGCACGAGATATTATATACATATATTTGTGATACTGTAGATTACAAAGGCATTGGTATGTAATAATCTTATGGGTTCCCCCCTCAATGGCCGATTTCAATTCCATGTAAGACACAAGCGCTGCATGTGAGTCTATGCATCTTTAAGGTCTTTAAAACCTTACTATAGGCTCAGTATAATCAGCTGATCGAAGGTAGACTCCAGTGCAGTGAGCTGATTCAAAATAGAGTTGATCCAGCTTTTTTCACCCCCCGCAAATACACAGGCAAGCAAATCAATACACGGGCAAATGACCCCTGATACATTGGGAAGTTTTCGCTTGTTATTAATTGAGTTTGTTGTTTTATTAAGGCACATGTGGGAGTCTAGAGCTGAAAGGGATAATAAACAGTTTTGACAAGTTTCATGAATAAGGGGTTTATCCCTTGGCCCTGATCCCATTCACGTATATGTGTGTGTGATAACAGCATAGTGGTTTTCCCCTAGACCGCTGTCTGCCAATGCTATGGCTTCTGTGTGGTGAAATTCACTTCAAAATGTCAGGATTGATTGAATGGGTTGTGTTGGTGGTATTTATGAGGGATACTCACAGGGAAATTCACAGGGAAAATCAATAGAGTGACGTCACATGGCCTTCCACTCCTTCTCCATCTCCTCATCCTCCTCCTCCTCATCTTCCTCCTCCTCCTTCTTTTACTCCTCCTCCTCCTCCCAACACCATTACGCCAACGCTAAAACCTCCTTCCCACCCCTCATCAAACATGTACCATCCCTTTTCAGGTAACATGATGTAACCTCCTACTCCTCACCCCTACCGTATCTTATCAGTATCATTAATTCAGCTCCTGACTTATTTTTTTCTGTTGCCTCTTCTTCTTATTGTTATTGACCTTTTTTCTCCCTTCCGCCTTTTCTTGACGCTACTGCGTTCAACGCTTTTCCTGGTAAAAATGCTGTACGGTACTTCAGTTTTATTTCGCTATCATTTATCCAATTATAAATAATTGAAGATTAGAGTCTTCTTCCACCACTTTATCTGCCACTCCTTCTCCATCTCCTTCTTCTCCTTCTCCTTCTCCGTCTACATAGGCAACAGCCTTGTAACAATCATCAATAAATATATCTATCTATCTATCTATCTATCTATCTATCTATCTATCTATCTATCTATCTATCTATCTATCTATCCTGTTATCCGTCAGACCTCCAATACAAATGGAGAACTTGGACCACTTGAACCTAACTCTGATTCTTACATTCACTCAGCTCGAGAAGAAAACAGTGCTAGAAGAGCTGCAATCAAAACTTCACCCTTCAATTAAAGTCCATACAATTCATGAAGCACAGGGCTTAACTCACAAGAATGTAGTTCTGATAAGGAACAATAAAAAACAACTTGGAATATATAACAGCACACAACATGTAATAGTAGCAATGAGCAGACACACACAAACCTTCAGATATATCACAACAGGGCAAGAAGATTTAGTGCTGACCCTAATTCGAAAACTAAGGATGTTAGTGAAGAGTTTCTCTTAAGCTGGAATGAAAGAAACATGGAAGGGATTAATGAGAGTTCAAATAATGAGTAACAACAACTTATCAAATTGCTCAGCTTCGAGGATCTTGATTATTTTGAAGAAATAAACGATGAAGTGATCAACAACAGTCACAACTTTTGTGCAGCATTGAGTTCTTGTGATTTGAGCATCTTCTGTCTCAATATAAGGAGTATCAGAAGAGATTTTGATGAGCTGATGATTCAATTGTGCGACATTAATTTTTCTTTTGATGTTATTATTCTAACCGAATGCTGGATTAGGACTGAATTTGTACTCCAGTCCATTCGAGGATATGATGTATTTTCCACCATAAACAACCCATTACAAAATGATCGTGTAGTTGTTTATGTTAAAGATAGTATAAATGTACAATGTGTTGAGCTACATATTAACCAGGCAAATGTCCTACATATTCGGTTGGATGCAGCAGGACAAAAGTGGAACATCCTTGCAATATACAGATCACCGTCCTTCAATGATTTACAGATTTCCTGAGTGACTTAGAATCGATCCTGAATGAATTAAGAGGGCAACAAGTCATATGTGCCGGAGACATGAATATTAACACCCTTCAAATTCGTCCACATCATCAATTGAATGACTACTGCGATCTTCTAAGCGAGCATGGGCCTCAGACTCTGCATTAAGCAAGCAACCAGAACTACAACAGAAACTGCTTCTTGCATAGATCACATTTCTACCAACTCCAGAGATAATCTTTTTCCAATCATTTATGAATCAACAATAACTGACACTTCACCACAATTCTAGGAGTGCAACATATTTCGAGAAATAGTGCAAATGAACTGGAACACATGAAATAAACGAGAAAATAGACATTATAGCTTGAAGAATGAACTACTGAATGAGGAGTGGATCATGTTTTAGAAGATAATAATCCAGATACACCTCTCTATGACACCTTCTTATCAACTCTGAGACAACATATACAAAATAATATCAAGCAGCATAGCGGCAGAAGAAGTACAAACCCATCAAACCATGGATCCCAGAGGTAAGTAGCAGCATCTAAAGGAAAATCCAGAAACTGTGCTCAACCACAGGAATAACTTTTTCACAAATGTAGGTGAAGAAATGGCGGAGAACAATAAAGATTCCTTAAGAAAACCACTAGACCAAATCCATCCCAATATAAACCTGTTACAAGAACTCTACACTCCATCTACTTTCACCCAGTAACTGAAGATGAGCTTCTTGAAGCTATTAGTAGTTTGCGAAATGACAGTGCTCCAGGACTTGATGGAATCAATAATAGAACATTGAAGTCGATAAAAAATGTAATTGTAAAACCATTAATTCACATATTTAATTTAAGCTATGAAAGAGACATGTGTTAGACCATTACATAAAGGAGGCGACAAAACAAATGCCACCAATTACAGGCCTATTTCACTTATAAGCAATATTTCTAAGATTTTGGAAAAACTGGTAAAGAACGTCTTGTGAATTACCTGGAAAAAAACAACTTACTATCTAGGAATCAATTTGTTTTCGTGAGGGGAGGAGTACAGAAGATGCGGTATTAGAATTGTCAAATTTTGTCACAGATAAGCTAGAAATACAAAAAATGTGTGCAGCAGTGTTCCTGGACCTAGCAAAGCTTTTGACACTGTTAATCACAGTTTGCTGCTGAAGAAATTAGAAGCCATGGGAATTAGAGGAGTTCCTCTAGCATGGTTTAGATCATACCTCTGTGACCGGCGTCAAAAAGTCAAAGTTGAAGAACATCTCAGTTCAGAGGAAACGATGAAGTTTGGGATTCCCCAAGGAACAGTTCTTGGGCCAATTCTGTATTTGGCATATGCAAATGAGCTATGTTCAATTAGATAAGAGGAAGAGTAATAGCTTTTGCTGATGATACGTGTATACTATTTGAAGGAAACACCTGGGAGGAAGTTTTTAATCTGGCACAGGAAGAATTGATCAAAGTCGATAAATGGTTGAGAGAAAATTTGCTTACAGTAAATGCAACAAAAACGAAATTTTTAGCCTTTCTCTGACAGAACGGACGAGACCACCGGATTCTTCAATAATCCTGCATCACTGTGGAAGCACCAACAACCCGTGTGATTGCCCTTCAATCAAAAGTCAATGAAAAAAAATATTTAGGAACAATAGTGGACAACAAATTCAAATGGGACAAGCACATTAATCTATCAATTACCCGGATCAGGAAGCTTCTCTACAAATTCTATCAACTCCGTAAAATCCTCAACTATGAGACATTAAAAACTGTTTATTTTTCTTTAGTGCAGTCAATTTTAAGATACGTCATAATTATCTGGGGAGCTACGAATTTTACACATGTTGAACCTCTCTATAAACTTCAAAAACGAATACTAAAAATAATAGGCTTCAAGGAGAATCAATTCCCCACGAACATTCTTTTCAAGGACAGTAAAGTACTGAGTGTAAGACAACTCTACATCCAGGCTATCATCACGCGAATGAGGAGAAACAACGAACACATAAGACTGGCAGATCATAACCATCAAACAAGGCAGAGAAATACGTATTCAATAGTACCAAGGATGAACACTACATTTGGGCAAAGAAACTACACATATTTGGGACCAAAAATTTATAATTCAATACCAAGTTACATTAGGGAAGAATTCAATAGACACAGGTTCAAGAAAAGTTTATTTTCCTGGTTGGTTGATATTGGAGTGGAAATTGTGAAAATTTAGTTAGATTGTAAATATTGAAACTATTTATTCTTCATTCCACTCTTTACTGTTTTTCATTTTTCTAAAAATAACCTTTCTTATTATTATTCTTAATAGAACATTAATATTTATTTACTAATTCCATAATTTTGTTGTTTGTATTATACATTTTTACTAATTTTATTATAAAAACTTTAATCCCATATCAGTGAATGAAGTTTGTAAATAGTAATTATTACACGCAATAAACAACTAATTACTTATACCCCAACACATATAATATAGTGGGGTGCATATTTATTCATTGAAATTATCATTTATTCATTGTTGAAACACCGCTGATTTATGTAGTTATATTACAATACTATATTATCAATATTCTAATGTTGCATTCAATCTTCATTGTAATTAACAAGTTTTCATAATATGTGGAATTTGTTGCATAATTGGCTGTTGTACTGTAATTTATTGTAGATTCGTGTATGAACCAGAATGTATTGTAACTTACTTGAATAAATTTCATTTCTATTTCTATATTTCTATTTCTATCTATCTTCTGTTCCTTTTCCTTCTCCTTCTCCTTCTTCCTCTCTGTGGAAAGGCTGTGCAAAGGCTAAAAATAAACTTTCCACTGGTGATATTTTTCGATTTGTATACTATCAAGCTATAAAAATGAAAAAGTTTTCTCAAGAAAACATTTTTTTCCGATCATTACTGTTTGAGATATGAGCGCCTAAAGTTTACATTTTTGGGACAGAACATTTCAAGTTCGGTAAGAGATAAATCCATGATATTTAGAGGATAGATTCTTCATGGTAATATTAATCTAGTAAAACAAAACTTTTCTGAAAATATCAATTTTTGGGAAAGTTATTCAATTTACCAAAAATGACCGAAAATAACTCAACTAAAAGTAATTTTGGTAATTTTTAGTAAGTGAATAACTTTCTCAAAAATGATAGTTCAGAAAAATTTTTTTACTAGATCAACAATACCATGAAGAATCTATCCTCTAAATCTTATGGATCTATAACGTACCGAATTTGAAATGTTGTCCCAAAAATTCAAACTTCAGGCGATAATAAAAAGAAGAAGTATTATCAAGATGCGGCAGAAAAATTGGCTAATGTAAGAGACTCCAAAAACTTTTGGGAAACTGTGAGTTTATTTAAATCATCAAGAAGGTTAACTAGTAATGAAATAACACCGGAACAGTGGATAGGATTTTTTGAGCGCCAGTTTACAGCAGAGGCTCTAAGAGGTATTGAGGCACATGTGGGCCCTAGCAATAGGAGTGAGATCTTGGATGCAATTATAGGAAGGGATGAGTTAAAGGTAGCGCTGGAAAGAGGTAAAGATGGAAAAGCACCTGGTACGGATGGAATACCGATAGAATTTTTTAAGAAAGCTCCCGTTGAACTGTTGGATATTATTTTGTCGCTATTCAATTTTATACTCCAAAACGCAGAAATACCAAGTTGTTTTAGTGAAACAGTTATTTTCCCCATATTCAAAAAAGGTGATTTATCAGATGTAGAAAACTATAGAGGGATTTCGTTTGTAAACTCGATTGCTAAATGGTTTGCAGGGGTGATGCTTGGAAGACTAGAAAGGTGGGTGAACGTAAATAGAGTGTTATGTGAGTATCAGGCAGGCTTTCGAAAGGGATATTCGACTGCTGACAATATTTTCAACCTTGTTAGTATAATTAACTTGAAACTTGAAGGTAGAGGGAAGAAAATGTATTGTTTTTTCGTAGACTTGAAATCCGCGTATGATAAAATTGATAGAGTAGCGCTCATACAGAAACTTTATGCGATGGGCTTGTCAGACCAGTTTATTAGAATTATTTCTAGTTTGTACGTAGACACAAAGGCCAGTATTTGGTGTGGAAAAAAGATGTCGAATTTTTTCGAGACAACATGCGGATTAAAACAAGGTGGCTTGATGTCCCCGTTGCTCTTCTCCTTGTTTATTAATGATTTGAGTGATAGCTTAAGGGAGGGAATCTGGTTGGATGATTTAAACGTAAAGGTTCTGCTGTATGCGGATGATTTAGTTTTATTAGCATCTACACCAAAGCCTTTGCAGAGAATGGTATATCCAGTGTTATTGTGAAAGGTGGGGTCTGGTGATAAGTTGAGGAAGGTTTCTAAACAAGATTTGAGTTATATCACTTTATTATGTTAGTACCAAGTTGAAGAACTCATCTATACAAGAATAAAGGAAAGAACTGGCTTATACACGTACGGGATAGAAAAATTATGTTTGACGCATCATCACGTCTAAATTACTGGACTAAAATTAACTTGAAATTTTGCATATAGATTCTTAATTAACCGAGGATGTTTCTAGGCCTACTTCAAACTCTTCAAGATTCCACTCTGTCAAGTTTTAAAATAGATCCTTGCGGAGCACGGGTTACCTGCTAGTAGTAAATAATTGCTCGAAATGTTTGCGAATTATTTTCGCCTAAACTGTGCCAACTAAGTTGGAATCGATCAACTTCTTCCAGTCTCTTCACTTAGAACTGGATATTGAACCAATTTTCTTATTTATAATAAAGTTACACGTGGAATTTATTTTTAGAATAGTTATGAAATTGCCCCGAGTAAGGCTGCCTAGAGGAGATGGGATGATGAATTTGGGTGTAATCTAGTAAGATGTTTGAATGAAAAGAGTGAATGGAGGAATGAATTTAGTTATTTGTGTGAAAAAATGGAAGAGAAAATGAGAGCTGAGTGGGTACGAAGGATGAATGAAGCCCAGTTTCACGGATTATATAAACGGTTAGAGCGGCAGAACGATAGTAGATCTTACCTTGAAGGTCATTTTGATAGGAGGAAGATAAGTTTATTAGTTAAGGCTAGGGGGTCTCTTTTCCACCTCAATTTTTCGCACGGCAGAGAAGAAACACAATGGCGGTGCTCATTATGTAACAGGGGCGAGATAGAGGATATGCTTCACTTTATGGGGGCTTGCCCGATGTTAGGGGGTGTTCGTAGAGTATACTTAGGTAATTATGTACTTACTGAGGCAGAATTAGTTGAGTGGCTAAATGGGAAAGATTGGGGAAAATTGACGAGTTTCTTGAAATTGGCTCTTAAACTTAGAAAAGATTTAATAGAAGAATTCAACTATTAAAACCGACTCCTGGCAGACAGCCTTACAGGTTATGCCATAATAATGTATTGTTTTTTCTTATTATATGTTAAAGGTGTTTTATTTAGTTTTTGCTATTTCTTTATATGAATTTCATTTTTTGTATATTATTTGTAAATATGTTTGAATCATCAATAAAGTCATTTTTACTACTACTACTACTACTACTACTACAAAAATCAAAATAATCGTGAGAAAGAAAACTGCTGATGAACGCGAATAAGACCGTCACTCCATTGTTCTATTGTCTCGGCTGCTTGGCTGAGCCTGGCTGGAGGGATCAAATAACCGACTGGATTGATCTTTCGTCTGTCCGCTAGGCGGAACTACGCCGACCATTGCTGGGTGGAAGATGTTACTGCGGCCGCTCGCATTCCCACCAACGCTGCTATTATTTTCTGTCTCAGTGCCTAGTCCGAGTCAGACAAGCATCCAGCCTGCACTGCGGAGCTAGGTTTACAGAGTCCAGGACTAAAATAATAAGCGCTCGGGTCTACATTGACTTTCTGAGTCACGATTTTATCTTCTAAACTCCGGGTCTATTAAGTTCTCGACTTATTTGAGTCCACGACTTTAACGCAGTAAACATAAGGGAAATTCACAATATTTTGCTGTTGTATTGTTGGCTTTATATTAGCAAAACGGAAACAGCTGATTGCAGCGGGATAATTCAAATGCTCATTCGAAGATGCTCTCCAAACTATTTTGTAAAAATACGTTTCGATTTCTTTGTAAGTCTATTCAAAGCAAAACCTTTAAAAGGTGAATGAATAAACATTTCATTTTACGTTATGCTATCATTGATCCTAACCAGTGATTTTGGAATAAAAATTTCATTAGGCTATTGAGTTTGAAAACGTATTTGTTTTGAAAAAAATGGAATAATACTTTATTTTTGTTATATTATTATTATTATTATTAATATGTTGAATGTGACATTGATTAATAACATTAAGATTGGAATATAAATTCCAAAGCAATCCTTGTATTATTTTTCTTGAACATGTTTAGGTTATGTCAGTCGTAAAATATGTTTAGTTTTTTTACACATAATTCTGATACAATTTTATTCCAAAATAAACTTGCAAACTATAAATTATGAATTTAGATGGACTAATCCAAATAATTTAGATATTCCATGACATCTATTTGGCTTTTTATCTAGGTACTCCAAAACAATAACTGAATCGTGTTTGCTCAGTTAAGTCTAGAACTTCAATTTAAACCCTACCCCAGTAGAGGGTTTATAATCACGCTGTTTTTTAAGACATGGACTTGATTTTTGATAAATCCTTGACTCGGAAAGAGGCGAGAATCTAATTCAAGTCCTTGTCTTATAAGTCCATACTCAGAAAGCGAAATTATGAACTCCAGGGTCTAACGTGATCTCTGAAATCCATAGTCTATTTGAGTCCTCGACTACGTTAACGCTCTGACTCGGAAAGCCAATTTTCTGACTCCAGAGTTTAAAGCCAGTTAAAGTCTAGAACTTAGCTAAATCCCGAGCTTGGAAACCGGCCCTTAAAGGCTGCGGCAATTTCAAGTCGTTCAATCTTCTTCTTCATCATCATCATCATCACCTAAAGGATTAGGTTTCTTTTACCTTTCTTAGGTTACCTTTCTAGGTTTCTTAGGTTACTCCAGAGTTTAAAGCCAGTTAAAGTCTAGAACTTGGCTAAATCCCGAGCTCGGAAACCGGCCCTTAAAGGCTGCGGCAATTTCAAGTCGTTCAATCTTCTTCTTCATCATCATCATCATCGTCACCTAAAGGATTAGGTTTCTTTTCAAATAGCCTGTTTCGGTACCCATCTCTTCCTCGGCCTTCCTACATTTATTTTTCCTGTGAGTTTGTAATATTGAGCTTCTAAAATGAATTCTTACGGATGGCATCCTATTCAAATGTTTACAACAGTTTGATTTATTTTGTGTTATTCTATCGTATAATTGAGTAACTGATAGAACTCTTTGTAATTCAACATTCCTGACTCTATCAGTTCTGCTGCAACCATACACACTCCTCAGAAACGTCATATCTGCAGCTTGAATCTTGCTATCTACTTTTCTTCTATTAATACAATTTTCACTTCCATAAAGAAGAGTTGAAACAGCGATAGTGTTGGAAAAATAGTCAGAATAGTTTTGGGCTATGCCTGTTGCTCTATCCCGATCATATTCATATAATTATGTAATAATGTATTATATAATTAAGTATAATATGTTGTTTATACTTTCTGTATCATTCGTCTTCTGGACTGTATTGATTTTGTAATGCTTGCTTTTGTATAATTATTATTATATTTGAAATGTTTCAGAGATCATTTTTTAGTTGTTATCGAGTTCTCGTGATTTCAAGTAGCTAGGTTTTAGAGCTATTGTATGATTTAGTTTTTTGAACTATGAGAGTGAGCTAGAACATTATTTTTAGGTTTTAGGTTTTGTCTTTATTTAATTAAAATTTGTATTCATTTATACTGATGGAGCCCCACACAGGATTCCTTTGGGGTCTCCTATTTAGACGATAGGCATTCATTTTTTTGTAAAGTGTTTGTTTATTGGTCGAATAATTTTATTTATTAAAAAAAAATTGTAATTGTATCGATGGAATCATGTGAAAATTCTGTAATAAATAAAATAACTATCAACAAATAAATAAATAAAATTGGATTCTAGTGTCCAGCCTTGTCTTATTTCTGAGATCTCTGTGAATGGTGTCACATATTCTCTGAAATTTACGCATTTTACACATCTTTGTATCATATGTCGTTCCATCTTATAATTATATACCTAATATAATAAGTTTTTGAGTTGTACTTTTAGTATTTTTCAATTAATAAATTTCAATTTTCAGGCTACAACGTGTGTATTTTCGCGTATGGCCAGACGGGCGCAGGCAAATCGTATACAATGATGGGTCGACAGGAGGAGAAAGGCCAGGAAGGCATCATCCCGCAAATATGTCGCGATCTCTTCGATAGGATACGAAACACCACCAATGAAGAACTCAAGTATTCAGTCGAGGTAAACTTTTTCAAATTCAAATTTAGATTTCAGGCAAATACACTTACTATACCCCGCATTCTATGTATCCTTTTTTGAAAAATTTTATCACAACATGTTTATTGTCATTTATAAATGTCCGAAACATGTTGTGATAAAATTTTTCAAAAAAGGGTACTGGGATTTTTATTTTCTTTATATCTATATTACAAGTAGCCCTATACAGAAAAGAGATAAACTAGATGTAGTTTAATTATTTAATTGACGTGTCATACGCTGTTAGGCTGGGCACACACCAGTTAGTCAAGACAAGACAAGACAATACATGATCAGACACGTTTAGTCACAATACTTCACATAGTTGCTTATGACGCAACACACACTGATTAGTCATTGCAATTAGACATGTCTTCATAAGCAACTATGTAAAGTATTGTGACTGAATGTGTCTGATCATTGATCATGTCTTGACTAACTGGTGAGTGCCTAGCCTAAGAGCTATGCTCAAATTATACAGTTTCACATGACTATAATAATAATAATATATATACAGAGTTTCCCATTAGTCAGTTTACGCTAGAAATTTTTAAGGTTAGCTGTTGTTACAAACCAAACCAAAGCTGTTTAGTTTGAGGTTATGTTTGATAAACAAACCTGAGACTATAGTGAGGTCCACGTTATAATGACAGTGGATAAAGATAGAAGAATAGCGATGCCGATTCTCTGCATTAATTCATTATATTTCTACACTGTCAAAAACATAATTGGCATCGTTGTGGACCTAGAAAAGGATAGTACCACCGGCTTTGTCGAATGATTGACAAGGATAGCAAAACCAAAGTTGATCAAATACTGTCATCATAACGTGGACCTCACTATAGTTATAGAATAGACACGCTGGGAAGTCTAGCCTCTGAAGCCAACATCCACTGCCATATCGCCAAATCGTGACGTCATCATCGGATAGAAAACTTTCAGATTGTGTCTATTTCAGAAGGATGTAAATTATTATTCATTGAAATGGTAAACTCCCGCTGGAATAGACACAATCTGCTATGGAAAACAATGTAAACAAACTCTACAGAAAAGTTTTCTATCCGATGCTGACGTCACGATTTGGCGATATGGCAGTAGATGTTGGCTTCATCGACTTTCAGTATGAATATACAATGGGCCGTGTCTATTCTATAACTGGTCTAAGGAACAAACATAAGCTGTGGTAAAGAAACATTAACAGCTGTGATTTGGTTTATAACAACAGCTGACAAAAATTGCTAGCGTCAACTGACTTATAGGCCACTCTGTATTTTACATAAATACATCTACTCACATGATTTTATTTCAGGGCTTCTGTAATTGCTAAAATTTACTACAGATAAATTAGGAGAACAAAGAATCGGTGAATGCTACTTTGAATAAACGTTTGTCGATTCGGGAATAGAACAATTGTAGGGAAAAATCTTGAGATAGCATAAATCTCAAGGTTCGAACAGAACGAGCAAGTTGTGGTGAAGATCGATGCCACTCAACAGCTGTGCAATGATAAAAACATTTTGGAGTCATTGATATAGAAATATAACCGAGTTGAATTCTTTGAGGGTAACCAAGACCTTAAAGATGCATAGACTCACATGCAGCGCTAGTGTCGTACTTGGAATTGAAATCCGCCATTGAGGGGGCAACCCATAAGATTATTAAGGTGCGTACAGACTGTCGCTCTGCTCCGCAACCGAACGTCACTCCAGCAGAGCGATTGATGATCGACCGGCGAGCAACAATGGTTCGACCGGGGAACGCGAGAAGATCTAACATCTTCCGTAACGTTCATGATGGGTGCGTGGGCGGTGCGACTGTGGTCGATGGTGGTACGCGGGAGGAGCGTGCTCGGTGCGGGTTGGAAGCACGAATATGTGTACGCAGCTTTACATACCAATGCCACCAATGCCTTTGTGATCTATAGTATTACAAATATATAATATATAATATCTCGTGCTTAAATACCCCAATGGCGGCCTTCAATTTCAAGTAAGAGCTATCATTGGGAAGGCATAGGCATTGTGGGTCTATATCTCTTTAAGGTCTTTGAGGGTAACCGTCCACTGGAACCGTATTCAACCGATCCGTTCGGACGTTAATGTGGCCGAATATGGTCGTCCATTGGAACTTTTCACGTCAGTCTAGTTCGGTAGTTGGCTGAACTATTAAATATTTAATAAATATTGAATTAACTACTAAAATTGAATAAACAAAAATTCACTAAATTAGTTATTCATTACAATAATCTAACATTCAGATCCTATTTGTTCAGCAATCTTTGTCCACAGATTCCTTTGAACATCACGACGATGATATCTTTTGTCTCGCATATCTCACAATGGAACATGCTCTTGAACCAAACTTATCAACTTTTCATTGTCCATAGTTACAACTTTATAAAACAGAGCAACTTCAAAAAACAAAAACAAACAAGACTGTGAAACAATATTAGGTTAGGAACACTTTGTTGTCTCAGCTCGACTAGCAGCTAGTTCAGCCGGATAGAGCCGGAAAATCCCATTCAATTCGGATCGATAAATTGATCTGCCGGAGACGGCCGTGCACGGCCGTATGAACCTGTTGCAATGGACGAGCATCTATTCCTTTCTTTGTTGGAGAATCGTTCGGACGAGTTCGGTAGTTTTCGGCCGCTGCTAGTTCGGACGAAAACGGTTCTAGTGGACGGCCCACCTATCTCGACCTGACCGTTCTATTTGTAACCTTAGATAGTATTTTATATAGCTTATGCTAACCTTTCTCTGTAATTGAACAGAGCATCTTTCAATTGACGATTGGGAACCACTACAATTAGATTTATATTATCACAGCACATAAATAGTGAAATTTACTCAGAACTGTCGTCATTAATTGCATTGTATGGGAAGGGTTGATGCTATTTTATGAGGAATGCTTACAGTTTAAGATGGATATTAGTGAAAAAGTGCTATTAACAACTCTTCAAAAGCCATTTCCAAGTAAATTACTGTGGCTCTTGAAGATTTGAAACTAGTTGTGTTTTGATAAAATTGAAATGGTACTTGATAACTTTCATTGTGTTACAGTATCATGTTTACTTGATCCATACTTTGCTGAATATCTTCACAATTCAACTGTCGGTTGTCTACCTACAATGAAACCTAACAATCATGAACCTATATTCATTATTATTTATTTATTGCTCATCTATTTTACTATCCATGATGAACTGACAGTAATAATCAGTTTTTGAACTATTAACAACGACACTTCAGTCTATTTTTTGAATATTAAGGTGCGTACAGATGTACGCGCCTCGAACACGCTCCGCACTCGCTTCGAGCATGAACGTAACGCGAGATGTACGCAAGGGTTCGCTAGAGGTTCGAATTATGTTCGAAGGATGATCGTGCGCTTGTCGTATTGTTGACTTCCCTACAACCTAACCTCACAAAATGTGAAACGGGTGACAAAACTCAATAAAATATTCTGATCAGGGGATTGCTGGGTAGCCTAATAATACATTATGTTTATATAATAAATTGATGACAATTATTATGTTTGTTGCATTTATGATGTTTTATTACAAAAAAGGTTATGTCTGTCAATGTTTTGAAAGGTGAAAGGCTTGGTTGGGAGTTAGCTTCTTTCTTCTAAATTCTAATATGCTGGTACCTATTATCATAGAGAAAAAATAGCGTAAGTAGATATGCCATGGTATAGGGCGTTTATGTCGCAACGTTTACTGTTATCTTAAGCCGATTACTGTCGATTATTGTCGATTTTTACTGTTTTGACCGGGTAAGAATTTATGAACGGTACAAAATGAGAGACTACCAGCGTCATAAAGCTTCACGGGAAAGAAATACATGGACTATAGGCTTGAGATAACTGTAAAAGTTGCGACATAAAAGCCCTATACCATGGGATATCTACGTATGCTATTGTTTCTCTATGCTATTATTAAAAATATTTGTATAATTTTATATTATTTAATTTTGTTGATTTAATAATTAATTATTAATTTTGATAATTTTATATGCTAACACAGAAATCGTAACTATTAACAAACAAAAACGTTAACCGCGCATGCGCAACTATTGATTAGTTCGACCTAGGAACTAGCCAAGATCGAGCTCTGTTACAAGCTCTGTTCGCGTTCCACTCTTGTCCACCTACGATCATCAATCGATCTGCTCGAGTGACGTTCGATTGCGGAGCAGAGCGAAAGTCTGTACGCACCTAAGTTATTAAAACTAGTACTCACTTGTGGAGTCCCTTCAAATCCATTTTCAACACTCAAGCGCGCTCCACATATGAGTAGGTACTAGTTTTTAATAATAATCAATATTCAAAAATTAGACTGTAGTGTCGTTGATAATAGTTCAAAAACTGATTTATTTATTATTATTTAATACAGTTGCTTTTTAGGAAATTATCCTACAGCAGGTTGGCATTGTTTACAAAATTTTAATACAAAAGCAAACAAATCATAAACCTATAATATCTTATGAATTGTTTTCCAGGTGAGCTACATGGAGATCTACTGTGAGCGAGTGAGAGATCTACTGAATCCGAAGAACAAGGGCAATCTGCGAGTGAGAGAGCACCCACTGTTGGGGCCTTATGTCGAGGATTTGTCCAAGCTGGCAGTCACATCCTATCATGACATTCATGATCTAATCGACGAGGGAAATAAGGCCAGGTGAGTTCAGGGTAAACGCCTTTAAATTTGGATGTTTTCACAAACTCTTTACTAACAAGGTAAAAAATCTGGTGTGGCGCACTCACACAACTTTCCTTGCCGTTATGAAAATTTATCACCTGACGCAAGTAATAACGCGCATCTCAAGTCTACTATTCAAAGATCCAATCCAGCTGGTGACAGGACAATAACGCTGCAGACACACGAAGTCTGCTATCTTTTCATAGTGAATGATTCAATAGGAATCAACAGTTGCCAACAGTTTGCAGTTGAAATAATAACATTTTCTCGAATTTCGAGCTTATTTTAAATTCTAGGTGAAAATGTTACTAAACATTAATTGTAGAGATTTTCATGCTCAATCTTTTCCACTAATTTTTTTTTGTTTAAATTGTATCTGAAGCCTGATAATTGAGAATCTGAAATCAAACTTTGCATAGATGGGGCGGAGCTCCTGGAATTTTTACAGATATGAGACTTGTGGCAGTTGATAGAGCTTATCAATGACTATTTTAGGCATAAATTTGATCAAAATCGTTGGAGCCGTTTTCGAGAAAATCGCGAAAGACCCTATTGTTGACAACATTTTCGCCATTTTAGCCGCCATCTTGAATTGCATTGGATCGAAATTGTTCGTGTCGGATCCTTATATTGTAAGGACCTTAAGTTCCAAATTTCAAGTCATTCCGTTAATTGGGAGATGATATATCGTGTACACAGACGCACATTCACTCATACACACACACATACATACAGACCAATACCCAAAAACCACTTTTTTGGACTCAGGGGACCTTGAAATGTATAGAAATTTAGAAATTGGGGAACCTTAATTTTTTTCGGGAAGCAATACTTACCTTACCTATGGTAATAGGGCAAGGAAAGTAAAAACGGTTAGGATTCTTACTTACAGAGAGCAACAGAGATAGCAATGCACCGGAAACTGGAACGACTACATTATTTCCTCTCTTTTCCTAGCCACCTCGCTATCTCACTATATTTAACCTAATTCAACTTTATGTTTTGAAAGAGCAAATGTAGTTTTGTCACCTCGCTTAAACCCAGTCGTTTACTGTGTTACTGTATAAGCAGCCTAATCTTGGGTTAGGAACAGATGATTATACAGTCTGTATGTAGCCTGCAAATTCTGCAATAAAAGTATCATAGACTTGCTAACACCGTGTAGAATAATTTGTATCATACTGTATTTTCTATAGAATCATTGCCCAACGAATGACAGCCCAATGTCACCAAGAGACAGGATAAATTTGTAACTTGGAAAAATAAACAATTATACAATTAACTAGAGATGACGAGACACTCAAGATACAAGAGGCACAATAAATTTCCAACTTTGAAAAACAATTATGCAACCAACTGGAGTTGAAGGAATACTAACTAATGTTAAATTACACAGGCAATCATTAAAGTAGGGTACAATCTTTGCAGATTAGTATATAGAAGATATTAACCATCCGCATGGGTTCAATAATGATATTTTTTCATGAGATTTTTCATAGAACTGAGAATGAACATTATATTCAATGTCAATCCTCAGATTTATCTATATCTATCTATACAACAGACTATGTGATGTTTCTGCAATTATTGTTAAATGACTATTCTCAAATGGAATTGATAATTTCTCAAATTAAATTAATTATTCCTCAATTATTACGATTTAAAAATGTTTAGCTTATTTGCTAAATAATCCACCGGTAAAAATTATAACAATATTACTTTTGCTACAAGTTCATTGGTAGCCTCCTTAAGCTGTTCAGGATCTACTTCACAAAGAACAGTTGAATAGTTGATAACCGAAACGCTGTAATTTAACTAGAATGTTCATTCTCCCTCAATTTAGTGTTGGGTTCATCTTACATTGAGATACAATTCATTCAACTCGTTTATCAACTGTCCGTCAACTTATCTGATTTCAACAACTTATCTCGTTTTGCACAACGACTTCAATGGCAATCACTTAGGGCCAAACCACATGAAGCGTTTTTTCAGGAGTTTTCAGACGAGTTGGCAGGGTAGGAAGCTCTCCCATTAGGTTGGTGTTCGGAAATCAGCTTATATAACCAGCCAATCGTAGAGCTCCCTGCCGATTCATCTGAAACAACCTAAAAAAAAACTGTTGAGAATTCAAGCATAGCCACCTCTAATACAAGGCCCCGGCCTACGATATTGCAGCGTAGGCCTAGAATTTAATACATGATTGGTGAAAAAGATTTAAAAAAATACCAGCTTAACTTTTTCACCAATCATGTATTAGATTCTAGGCCTACGCTGCGACGTTGTAATATCGTATTAGGGCCTTGTATTAGAGGTGGCTATGATTCAAGCCATTCGACAAAAACCAGTTAATAGTTGAATATCTTGGAACTGTCTTATCAACTTGATGCTCACTTCTAGCATATATTTGTTTATTGTTTTCTCAGCAATCAGGACAGTATCAGCCATGAAACTTAAAATTAACATCAACTATTTGACATGATTTAACTAATTAATGTTGATGCATTCAGTTGACGTTGATTCAACTAATTGGCGTTTATTAAACTAGTTTATCCACTCTATTTTTACTTTGTAGCGTAATTTTTTCTTGTTTTTCCGGCAATCACGACAGTAGCAGCCACGATCATGAACATGAACATCAACTAGTTGACGTTTATTTATTTATTTACATTACAATATGAGGGCACCAGGAAGAGATACTTCCCATAATAGCCCTCTTGACACAACAAAAATTACAATTCTAATATATTAATAGTATAAGATAATATAGTATAAGTCCAATCTATTTCACTAAATTAAAGAGAGATAGAAACTACAATAATTTTTTAAACTAAAATTGAAGATGAAAAAGAGGAATATGATGATGATGATGATAATTATAAATTAAGAAGAGAAAAAAAGAACAAGATCATTATGTCAATATTTTGAACCAACAATTGAAGATGAGAACGAGGGGTATGACGATGATGATGATTATGATGATAATGCGATAATTATGATGATGATCATGATGACGACGATGACGACTATGTTGTTGAGTGTAAATTAAAAAGAAAAAAGAACAAGATAGGCATATTACCAACGAGCAATTAACTCCAACATCAATCTCCTTATTTCCAAATCCGATTCAACCAAGTGTGTGACCCTCTACTCAGCCCATTCATCAGTCTCTGCACTCCAGTTAGAGGCGAGAAATAATTATATACAGTCCTGCTTCTAGGCAAAGAAGATTCAACTAGTTGAACTACTTGATTCGTTGATTCAACTACTAGTTTATCAAAGAAGATTCAACTAGTTGAACTACTTGATTCGTTGATTCAACTACTAGTTTATCAACTCAACTTTTTGTCTAATTTTTCTTCTCGTTTTTTCCTCAACTAGGACGGTAGCAGCGACAAACATGAACGAGACGTCGAGCCGCTCGCACGCGGTGTTCACAATCTTCTTCACGCAGAAGCGCTTCGACAAGCTGACCGAACTGTCAACGGAGAAGGTGAGCAAGATATCGCTGGTCGACCTGGCCGGCTCCGAGAGGGCGGACTCCACCGGCGCCAAGGGCACCCGGCTCAAGGAGGGCGCCAACATCAACAAGAGTCTCACCACCCTCGGCAAGGTTATCTCTGCATTGGCCGAAATTGTGAGTCCTCAACACTCATTAACTAAATCAAAATGTTATTCACAATTCAAACAATTGAAGGTCCTGCCATTACAATCAATCATTGATTTGTAACAGAGTTACATTAATTGGTCAGAGCTGCAGTATGGTGCACTTTGCAGACCAAGGGTTGTCCATTGGGCTTTATTCTAGGACCACTGGAGTGATCCTTGTGGATATAGTGATTGTATAGCAGGCTAGAGGTACCGGGTTCAAGCCCAATATCTGGGTTTGCCAGATCTCTCCCGTGTTATCGGATGGGCGTGTTAATTTGTTGGTCTCGGCCGAAGTATGGATGGCGTAAGGGCCTTACTGGACCTTATTTGAGATTTATAAACGAAAGTCTTATCAAGTAAAATACTACGTAATGGAGATAGATAATTTGATAATAGTTTGTTATCATATTTTGATTATCTAGTAATAGGACCTGTCATATGTTTATTTATTTATTTATTAGATAGAGCGAACAATATAATAGTCGGAAAAGAAAAAACAGGCTATTGCCCAAAACTTCTTCAATTTCCTGATTTTGTCACAAATCGTCCAAATATTATGTAGGTTATGTTCACTTCAATTTCAACACCAAATCTTCAATCTGAAACTATGAATCAGAATAAAACAAAGAATTTCAAATTTAGATAGATTGATAATGAAACTTCCGTTAAAACAAAAACCAAACTTGTCTAGGAAATATGTCTTTAAAAACTGTATTTAAAAAGCAGTTTAGCCTTCACAAAAGTATATTATACTTTAATAATAATTTAGTTATTATTAATAACTTTCTAGTAATAATAGCGTAGTATGAATATTTTAATAGTTGATCAATGTTTTTATTAATAAATCCTTCAAATGAATTTATTAATAATCCTTTAAAATAAGTTTTAAATCATTGCTATTGCTAATCTTAATTTTTCTGTTATGTGTTCCTGTCATCAATCAATTGCGGTTCTGGTCTATCAACTTCAGTCTGTATCGGTGAGTGTAAATTATATATATTTTTTAAAATAATTACGGCTTGACTACTTGAGCCAGTTCCACCCCCACATCGATTTTTGAACGTTCAATTTTTTGCCATCCTTATAAATTCTACCAGATTGAACAGAACTTGTCAAACACATCATGTGTTTGCCATGTAAAGGTGCGTACAGACTTTCGCTCTGCTCCGCAACCGAACGTCACTCCAGCAGAGCGATTGATGATCGACCGGGGAGCAACAGTGGTTCGACCGGGGAACGCGAGAAGATCTAACATCTTCCGTAACGTTCATGATGGGTGCATGGGCGGAGCGACTGTGGTTCGATGGAGGAACGAGGGCAGAGCGTGCTCGGTGCGGGTTGGAAGTGCGTATATGTGTACGCAGCTTTATGTTCAATCTAATACAAGTTATAGGACTATAAAAATTCGGACGTCCAAAAATCTATATGTGTGTAACTAGACTTGATCTACCATAGCCAAATTCATGTGAAGAATTCAGTAGAAGGTACCGCACCACGAGATGGCCCTGGTTTTCATTGTTTCGAATGTCAGTCGGGGACCATCTCCTGGTGCGCTATGTTATGTTAGGTAGAATGCTGCTTGCACAGTGTCATTTTGAACTATATCAAATTCATATCAAGTCTCGTTTGTTATAATGTGGATCATTTTAAGTTGAAGCCACTAGCTGATTCAATTCAGTTCAAGCTTTTACTGTGTAAACGGCCCTAGAGCACAATGATGAAGTGGAAATTGAATGAAATCATTGTAATCAACCGAATGACAGCTTGAGATAACAGTAAAAGTTGCGACATAAACGCCCTATACCATGGGATATCTACTTACGCTATTGTTTCTCTATGATAATATGAAATAACGCATTAATGTACTCAATTTTTGTTAATTCAAAGTTTGTCATATATCTAAATAAAATCTTATTAAGAGTATTTTAATAAGGCCACTTGAATGTTTAGTTAGGCTTTAGGAAATCACTAGTACTCTTTTGTTAAGTTTGCAATCAAAAATTTAAAATGGCCGCCATTTTGAAAATGTACATCGAAAAGTTTTCATTTTATTTCTTGAAGGTGAGTCTTTTGCATAAATATTCATGCCAAATTTCAGATCAATACATCATTTCGTTCTTGAGATAAAAATTTCCAAGTAAAAAAAACAAAATGGCAGCTATAAGGATAACCGCTGAGTTTTGGGCACTTAAAATACGGCACTTTTAGTCTCCTATCATCCAGGAACAATACCCTAGAATGTTCGACTCTACTTCTGAAACACCCTGTACAAACACGAAAAGTGGTTACTTAGAACACGTCTAGTTTCGAGAAACTTTGCAATTTTCAAGTATCAATTTGGACACATTATATAATACTATAAAAAGGTACTTGTAAGGCTCAACTCATACTTACGCGACTCTAGAGTTAGAAGAGACGCGACTCTAGTCTCTTCTCGACGCAGCATGTGTTCTCAAATGGCGACACTCAGACCAGTCGATTCTAGTCTCCGCGACCTCACAACTGTGAGACTCAGTCGAGCGTCGACTCGACATGTTGGTGGAGCCTCGACTTGAGTTGCAGAGTACCGTGCATTTTTAATGAAAGTGATGTTTTATTATTTTAGCTAAGACAATAATGAGAATTAGATAAGACAGTATATTTATCATAAAATTTGTTACATGCGCAGAAGTGACGAATTGGATCTCATGTTTTCAATAATGTGAGGTTAGAAATGGAGTAGCATGGAACTGAATTAGTGACAATGAGCAAGAAAGTCGTAAGGTCGAGAGACTGGAGTCGTACGATTTGAGTCGAGGTAGTGTGAGTTGAGCCTTATTTTCTTATTATGAATATTCCCTCTCGCAACACTATTCTGGTTTAGTTGTAACATGGTGTGATATATTTGTGTTGCAGACATCAAAGAAAAAGAAGAAAGAGAACTTCATCCCGTATCGTGATTCGGTTTTGACGTGGCTGTTGCGAGAGAACCTCGGTGGCAATTCGAAAACCGCTATGATTGCCGCCATTAGTCCGGCTGACATCAACTATGACGAAACTCTGTCAACCTTGAGGTTAGTTCACTAAAAAAAAAAATAAACTCATTATGGTTTGTTCTTTGTCTTATTTTGAGTATTGCATAGTATGTGTTAAATTGCAATATATTGAGAAGAATATAATAGAATTTATTGAATCACAATGAACACTACTTGATGGAGCATTGCCCAGAAGTATGTGATAAGTCAAAAAAGTTTTATATAATTATATAAACACAAAGTCTCTATATGAGAAAACAAAATAAAGTCCACGATTTAAAAATCGAATTATCATTTAAACAACTGGAAACACTCCTCCAGGTTGCAGCTTGAACCAATATATCCTTCAACCTCCACCTGAACCGTCTGACGTCATCGATGATTCTGAGCTCAGCCAGCAATGTATTGTAGACTTAGAATCCACTGTAGAGCGGGTCCCCTCTCCAGAGCGCTGGTTCTGTGATGTGAATATTGCAGAGCTCCTCGATGTCTTGTACTGTAGTTTTTCCACATGCTTCTTCGTAAACACGGCCAGTTCCACAAAATAGAGAGCTGGTACAGTGAGAATGTTTTGCTTCTTGAAAGAACTCTTAAGGTGCGTACAGATATACGCGCCGCGAACACGAAAAATTTACTTTTAATCAGCTGATGCCAAGCATTTTATATCTGTATCTTACCGTTTCTGTACAAATACAGTTATAATCAGCTGATAGAAAGTGAATTTCTCGTGTTCGCGGCGCGTAAATCTGTACACACCTCTACATGAATCCCGCGACTTCAAACAGCTTTCTACTGTTTTCTGAAAATCGAAGTTTAAATTAATTTTTCCACTGCCCCAAAACAATATACTATATTGTATAATTGACATTAAATAGCCATTGAAAACTTTCAACAAAGTCTGGGAACTAACTACCTTCCTTATAACATTCAGTGAGTAAGTCACAGTGGATATTCCATTATGAATATAGTAAACTTAGTCTGTCCATTCCATCCAAGACTGCTCATCACTTTAATTCCTAAAAATGAAACTGAGCCATATGAATAAAACAAAAGCATATGCTCATGAGCATGAGCATGGAGCATAAGGTTTTGCTCATGAGCATTAGGTAGAAGCATAAGCATTTGATCATTTTTATATGAATAAGCCTTACCTGATACTCTTACCTTATGTTTCTGAACTCTGGAGCAAATGCTCACGTATTTTGAAGATTTTTCATCCGCTGATTTGGCTTTTATGGCCTTACTTTGTTTTTATAAAACACAACTATTCAACTAGAGGGCGAGACAACATTGACCTTCCCTACTCTAGATTGGCTAAGCTGCACACTTGCTACCCAATGCGCGCATTAAAAATCTACAATAGACTTCCACTGCATGTGCGGGAGCTGGAGGTGAGAGTGTTCAAGAAAGTGCTCCGAGAGAAGCTAATTAACCTCCCTCTCTATTCTTTGAGTGAGGAGGAGATTGTATGTTTTGTCAGTCTCTTCGATCGTCCATCTTGAGACTAGTGTACATATTTGAACTTTTGTGCTTTTATTAATCGACAATGTCTATCCGGTATATACACTGGTCACGGACAGAAGAAAAATTCAATTGAATTTATAGCCTTACGTAAGCGCTAAATATGTAAGTGGGAGACACCGCTTGTGTTTGCGTCGTCTTCTCTGTTTTCTATTTATAAATTGAGTTTTAGGCTAGTTTTTTTATTGTCAATACTATAGCTATCTAGTCTGGAGACTAATGAGCTATTTTTTTCTACCCTAACATACTACTTGAAAATGTTAACAGCGAATATCTCATTAGAAATTCTTACTGATATTGATTGTTTAATTAATATGTACACTTATGACTGTACTATAGAAGCTAGATTCACTCAATCACTGCTCTGCTCTTTCACTGGACACTAATTGAACAAGCACTACACTAGCTCATACGGTTTCCTCCTTTTGAGCCTCCGCACCAACCCTCCATTGTCTAGCAGCTGAATCGCCTCAACTTAGACTAGTTGAGTTTAGAATTTTGAAATAATAGCGTGTAAAAATGTCATCTCTATAATAATCTTTAGCATAATTTTATAATATCAATAGCCTTCTTATAATCGTCTACACTCTCATCTTCTTAAATGCCTATTTCCTATTTTGTGATGTCTATCTCTATATCAGATAGCTATTTCTTGTATTTATCCTTTTGTAGGAATAATGGTGATATATAATTATCATGGTTGAATCTAAAAAGAGCTTTTTTATTCTCAACTATTGGTTGTGATCGTATCTGGTATAGGTTCCTCTTCCTAATACGAATTAGTTGAGCCATTTTACTATGAGCAAAAGGTGATAAGCTGCTCTAGACTAGACTCACCTTTTTTGAAGCATTTGCTTCAAAAGTTGAGCAAATGCTCTAGTTTATTCATAAAATTTTGAGTATAAGCTTTTACTTTTGATCAAATGCTCAAACTATTTTTTTGATGAGCATGAGCAAAAGGTTTTGCTCACGTTTATTCATAGAAAATGAAGCAAATGCTCCATATTTTAGAAGTATAAGCAAATGCTCAACTTTATTCATATGGCCCATTGTGTTGTATTGTGCTTATATTGTTTTTCATTGTGATAATTGCTTATTTTGTATTGACCTATGCAATCTAATATCTTTTGTTTTATTGTACTTCTGTTGTTAAGTATTGTATTATTTTTCATGCTGTGTTGACCTATTCTTGATTGAATCATTTTTTGTCCACAGATATGCCGACAGAGCAAAACAGATTGTCTGCAAGGCTATTGTCAATGAGGACGCCAATGCTAAGCTGATCAGAGAGCTGAAGGAAGAAATTCAAAGGCTGCGTGATCTGTTGAAATCCGAAGGAATTGAAGTTCAAGAAGGTAACGTCTCATATTACCAATAAATTAATTTAATATTGTATCTTACTTTCTCAGTTTCATTCTTGTTCGTTTGTTAATTCATCAGAATGTTTGGTACCTTTCATATTCTTAAGGTGCGTACAGATATACGCGCCGCGAACATGAGCAATTCACTTTTAATAAGCTGATTATATCTGTATTTTTACAGAACGGTAACATCTATATAATAAGAGAGTAGGGTTGTGTTTGTTCGTGTGTTCGTTTGTTCGCATCAAAACATGTCAACTTGTGGATTGCATACCGGAAGAACGGGAATGATTTAGATCTCCAAATTTTGAACATAGATTCTAAAAATATCAATCTCGTGCACCTGGAAGCCCAAATTTCAATTTTCCTTCTAGATTTTTCAGAATTAATGTTCAAACTTCATTAATAGTACATACAATTTCATAAAAAAATCACCAAATCATATGGTCGGAATTAAAAAATATTATTATATTAAAGAACTGGATTATACACGTATTAATACAGGTGTAGTACGGTAGAGGAAAATTATGTTTGACGCATCATCACGTCTGAACTACTGGACTGATTAACTTGAAATTTCGCATATAGATTCTTGCGTAACCGAGGATGGTTATAAACCTATTTTAAATTCTTCAATATTTGATTACATCAAGTTTTCAGTTTGTCAAGTTTTCAATTATTTGTCATGCTTTCAGTTGTTGTAAGGAAGCAGCAGAACATTTTTCTTTAAAGGGAAATTAGAAGATAGGTATGATTGGGGGATCCTTTTCGAATGATAAAAACAGGTTTTCCGTCGCACCCAAAATTTTTTCCGCTATTTTTGAACCACCATTCTGAATCCAATTTCTTTTTTTAATTGAAAGGTGGTCATATGATACATGATTCCGATACAGGATTTCCAGAGAAAAGGTATGGTGAAAACCGCACATCGATATCTCAAACCTTTCAAAATTTATTCTCATTCATTTCCTTTATTATAGTATAGAAGATGATAGATAAATGGATGATATATCCATCTATCTATCATCTTCTATGCTATAATAGAGGAAAGAACTGGCTTAAAGACGTATACACGTGTAGAGGATAGGGAAATTATGTTTGACGCATCATCACGTCTGAACTACTGAACTGATACTTGAAATGCTGCTTATAAATTCTTAATTAACCGAGGATTTTATAGGCCTATTTTCAATTCTTCTGGATTTCATTACGTCAATTTTTAAAATAGACCCTTGCGGAGCACGGGTTTCCTGCTAGTACAGATATAAAAAGCTTGGCATCAGCTGATTAAAAGTGAATTGCTCATGTTCGCGGTGCGTAAATCTGTACGCACCTTTATACTCTAATAGATTTGGTTGTACGTATAGTTTTGTAAACGTTATATTATTCAAATAAAATCTAAAATGGAATATGGAAATAACTGAGATATTGCAATTATTCAAATACTAATGAATTAATAATTATTATCAAACGAAAATCCAAATTAAATGCTGTAATTCACCCCGAAGACTTCTGCTACTGCAAATATTGACAACAGGGTAAACAGATAGATGAAATTTCGATGAGCGCTACTATTCAAAAATTTTTTGTCAGCCCGGGAATCGAACTCAGTACCTCCTAATTGCCGGTCAGGAATGCTTACCCTTACACAAAGCAGACAATGTCTGGATAGCAGCGCTCACTTTATACGAAGCCAGTCTACAGATGGAAATTACTGAGATATTGCAATTATTCAAATGCTAATGAAATTTCCATCTTTAGACTGGCTGGCTTCGTATAAAATGAGCGCTGCTAACCAGAGATTGTCAGTTTGGTGTAAGGGTAAGCATTTCTGACCGGCAATTAGGAGGTACTGAGTTCGATTCCCGGGCTGACAAATAATTTTTGAATAGTAGCGCTCATCAAATTTCCATCTAGCTGTTTACCCTGTTGTCAATATTTGCATTAGCAGAAGTCTTCGGGGTGAATGACAGCATTTAATTTGGATTTGCATTTAATAATAATTAAAATGGAATAATAAAATTCTATTATCAAAGTTTAGTGCAGCTCCACTGACCCTCGCTAGTTAACTAATTCTAGTTTTATATTTTGTCAAAATGAATGGGAGTTGTTCCTGATATTATTGTCAAATTTGATCTGAAGTTTCAAATTGTCACTCCAGGTGGTTCTAATTTTTCTGACACAAATATTGTATACTAGGATACATTTTTCAAATTTCATATCATCTCATGTTATTAGTCAAATTCCTTTTGAATATTGCGACGACAATATAAGTTGCAAAATGATTAATAAATTAAAAACAGAACTGCTGTTCTTAATCTAGCTATCTATAATTTCGTATTTGCAGATTTCTATCTAGGTATTGGTGGTTTGTATATATTTACAAGAAAAAAGTTTTAAAAAATAATTTGTGTATGTATTTTTATAAATATTTGAACATTCCATTATTTATCTAGCCTTCGCTTGTGTATCACCCACCATTGTTTAACGTGCAAATTAAAAAACATCAGTCAACAGTTATTTACTTTCCAACTGATGTTTGAATGTGTTGTCAAGGTATCTTATTATTCTATCTCCACTTTTTAGAAATTCATTCAAAGTGTAATTTTGTAAATTCTTTCAAACGCACTACCTACCCCAATTCATAGTCAACTACCTACAATAATGTATAAATACATTTTTTGTATTATTCAATCACACTGTATCACTAGATAAAATTTCTAAAACTTTTGTAAATATTACTCACACAATAGTATTGCTCACTCACACTAACGGTGTCAAATGTATGATTAATGCAAAATAATTGCTGTTAACTATAATCATAGAGAAACAATAGCGTAAGTAGATATCCCATGGTGTAGGGCGTTTATGTCGCAACTTTTACTGTTATCTCAAGCCGATTACTGTCGATTATTGTCAATTTTTAGTGTTTTGTTGGGGTAAGAGTGTATGAACGGCACAATATGAGAAACTACCAGCGTCATAAAGCTTCACGGGAAAGAACTACGTGGACTATCAGCTTGAGATAACAGTAAAAGTTGCGACATAAACGCTCTATACCATGGGATATCTACGTATGCTATTGTTTCTCTATGCTATAATGCACCGCGTTCTTCCCGCGAAGAGGCTTACACGTCTAATTTTATATTACATGCCCATTCATGCGCCGAACTTTTTCAAATTTCACACAGTTTACAAAGTAGGTTCTAAAAGTATACTTGGAAAATGTCAGCTCCCCACCCTTCGTAGAAACAAACTGGCGGCATATTGAAAATTTGCCGCCAAAAGTATTGTTTTTCAATATGTTTTAGAATACTTTTAGAACCTACTTTGTAAACTGTGTGAAATTTAAGAAAGTTCAGTGCATGAATGGGCACGTAATATAAAGTTAAACGTGTAAACTTCTTCGTGGGACACGGTGTATTTAACATATTGACGATATTGGCAGTCTGAAATTATTCACTCACTTTACCGAAAATAATAATAATCATTACTCCATATTTCCACTAAATCGTTTTTTACAATAATTTTGGTGTAAATATTTTTGAGAGATCGACATATTTCTGACTCTTGAATGCAAAAGTATTATCAATTGATAGGCCTACTCATCATTAAGGTATGCTAATTCAAATACTACTGCAAGATGTCATGTATTAACATCAGCAGTTCTAAGTTTCAGAGATCGACATCTTCTAGTTTATTTGGTTGAAGAATCAAAACATTGTCATTGTTTCTTTGAAACCTAATTATTTTCAAATTTTTCTCTTAAAATATTTTGAAATATATTGTAATAAATGTAAATACTCAATATTGATAAATAGCAATTATTGTTTGAAATAAAGAAAACCGTTTTTTTGTTACCAACTTGTTACTCATATAAACACATCTGACATCCAACTTGATGGGCAATTTCTATTGAGTAATTGTTATTTGTAATTTCTCTAGTTTTCTTGTTCCTATTTTAACGCTGTTTCTTTTCTCTTGAATTTCCATTTTGACACCTTAGGGCCGGAAGGTAAACTAATTTGCGAAAAGAGTAAAGAGACAGACAATAGTAAGTAGACAGAAATGTGGTTTGAAACCTTTTTCCTTTCTTGCTTTCCCTTATCAGCCGCATTCTGCTTATCTGTCATACCTTTTCATCTGTAAATTACCAACAGTTTTGCCTTCCGCCTGTTTTTGTTTCGAAATAATTGTCGATGTCATGCACAGTCACTTTTTTCAGATCATACAAAATAACATTCTGATTTACAACTGATGCAATAAATCTTCATGTAAACTATTATGATGTAGTGCTTATAATAAAATTAATAGGTTCATGATTAACAAAATCATTATGTGTAACAATGTATTTTTAAATAATAACATTTTAAATAGGGAAATGTTGGTAGGTTTCACGTAGAATGAGCATTGATAAGCATTTGAAAATAGTTTTTTAAATGCTCAACAGTTGAGATAATTTTTTGAATGAAATATCCAATTAATTATTATATAATTGAATTGGCCTGAGGAAAAAGGGAACATGTCAAAATGTTTATTTTTTATGGTTGAAATCAGTTGTTTACTGTGGGATACATCGATAGGAATTGAAAGGGAACATTTCAGAATTCTCTTTATACGAGAAACAGATATCGTATTTTTGCTGTACTGGAGTGAAATGGAACTAGTCATGATACACATGTTCCCTTTCAACGCTGAACATTCGAAAATTAGCTGTTTGTCAGTTGTGATTTTTATGCTATTGTTAGGTTACCTTTGATTCACGCGTTGTTTTGAGGTTAGAATGCTTTCGGTTGAGGTGTTTATTGTAAAAGTTGAAGAGTGATAATTTTTAATATCATATATAGGAAGTTAACAAAAACTCAATTTTAAGGGGTGAATCTTATATAAGTACTTATACTGGATTAAAATTGTTGTCTTAAAAGAGTTTGCACCCTAATGACAAAAAACAATCTTGAAATTATGAATACTTTTATCTGTATTCAGTTTTTTCTCTCCCCTGAAAAATTCTGATTTTTGACATGTTCCCTTTCTCTTCAGACCGATTCAATTATAATTATTAATAAACATCTAAAACTAAATTCATTTTGACACTTGAAAGCAGCAGAACTAACCGATATCGATAGTGCTTTAACAAATTAAAAGGGTACTAGTAATTTCAATCAAAACAATTAAGTATTCATATCGTATATAAATGAATAATCATCCATCATGATGTTCATAATCATTATAATTTTTACACTAATATTGCATTAGGAAAGGTGGACAACCTTGAAGCTAAAATAACGCATTCTATAATAATGATTGAATTTATCTGATAATTTCAATTTTGTAAGGATTTGAATAAGTTTGAAAACTCATATAAATCACGAGAGCTTCCTTAAACAAATCTTACTTTCTAACCCAATACTGTTCATAGGTGTCAATAAAATATCACTTCAGTTCAGATCCGTTGTGTAGTTTTAATAATATCAGTTTGTAATTTGTCATGATTAATACCAAATGAAAAATTATAAATATAAACCCAAGTTATAGAAATTTGTGTTTTAACAAAAAACTACAAACAATTTGTAGTTTTAACAATATTAGTTTGTAATTTGTCATGATTAATACCAAATGAAAAATTATAAATATAAACCCAAGTTATAGAAATTTGTGTCGATATAATTTCCACACGTTGAATTATTTGTTGCCAAGTAAGCTACATCCATAGTAGTATTTCAAGAAGTGCAAATAAATTATTCATCAATTTTCAAATTATAGTTATCACTTTTTTTAGAAGCAACAAATGCGCACTATGAATAGATGGGAAATTAGTTTAGAGCTTGTAATGATAATGTGGCACCTTGATGTTGCACAGATATACCTCAGTTGATTTGATCAATTAATATGATATTCTAAAATCTAAAAATCTTGTTAACCATCTCAAAAGCTATACTAAGTTATCTGAATCTATCGATGTTTTGAGCCTTAATTCAGTAATAGAAATTCATAGCATAAAGTGATAGAAATTCATGAAAGATGCATTGTATGGTACAATTATTTTTGAATATTAATAATTATTCAATTGCTTAATTTCGTATACATAACAATAATTCAATGAACAAGGATCGTATTTATATTTTAATTTGATTCCTATTAACTCAAACTAACTACTGAACTTTCATTCTATTCACATTCAATCAAAGCTTACTTTGACTAATGTTTTGATTTTGAGCTTGATTTGTTTAATTTTAATTGAATGCTGCGAAATATTGAATCCATTATTTTTCATAAGTTTGCTCCAAATCTTCTCCTTGCCTTCTCTGCTCAAATAAGCTAAGCTCTCATTTGCGGAGATTAAATTTATTTTAAAAATTAGCTTTCAAACTTGTACAGACCTTTTGTAATTATTGCTACATATGCCTGACAAAGGAGCAGTTTTGTACTCTGTTGTATTTCAAGTTTTTTTCATTAATTTCAATTTATTTTAAAATCAAATATGACTGTTTTGAAATATACTATGAATAGCTATTTCTGATAGGCCAGTTTCTAGGGCGTTTATTAAATCTAATGGGCTGTCGAATCTATATCAAATCTATGGTTCATTAGATTTAATAAGTGTCTTAGAAACCGGCCTTGATTTGTTGAAATTTCCCAGTTTTAAATTGAAAAGTAATATTGTATGTTGGAGAAGCTTTATTGATTCACAGTACTCAACTCATTATTCCTCAAGCTTCAGAAATTTTACAATTATTGGTAAAATATAAAAACATACAAGAAAAAAGTATAAATATAATAAGATAAGTATAATAATAATTCTAGAACAAAAATATTGATAATTGAGGTTTCGCTTCCTCTACTATCTCATAATTAGAACAATTTTTACTACCTTGATTTACTGATAATTTACTGAAAATAATATTACTATAGTGAGGCCCACGTTATAATGGCAGTGGAGAAAGATAGCAGAACAACGTTGCCGATCCTCTGTCTTGTCAATGTCTTCTATAGACGGTAGCTGATACAGGTTTATTGATGTAATATTAACTGTTCATTCTCGTTTCAAATAATCAATTATATTTTATCAAGCAAAAAATAATATTTTTCAATAATTTCATAATGAATTTTCATAATTATTAAAGCTACGTTAACACTAGAGCTATGGAGAGCTATATAGCAGAGCTACATAAAATTTGAGCTACATATAGCTCTGTCAGCTACATATAGCTCTGCTATAAGTAGATTTAACGCTAATTTTATGTATGCAACATGCTACATTTCAATTTTTGTTTATAGCAGAGCTAGATGCAGCTGCTCTGTCCTTGAAGGAAGGCTGCCGCAGCTGTTCACTGCTGTTTGCAGCTGTTTAGTGAATTAAGAGTGAATTTGACTGGAATAGAGACAAAATTATCCAATATCTTCTTTTTCTTCTCTGTGCTGCCATTTTGATGCCATTACTTGTAGGAGAGCTACATATAGTTTGCTAGATTGGAATAAACCAGTATTCACTGCTCAGTTCCCAGCCAGATGCCGAAGAAGAAGGTAGTTCTTGCAGCAGCCGCTGCTTTCGCCGCAGCTACTGTGATATTTTCAGCACAGAGAAGAAAAAGAAGATATTGGATAATTTTGTTTCTATTCCAGTCAAATTCACTCTCCATTATTGCACAATAATATATAAATTATAATCTACAGGACCTCTGTCTTCCTCACCGTTGTCTCCACGCTGTATGGCGGAAAGGTCATCTGCGATTTGGCACAGAAGTGAACAGACTCAACTGAGCTTCACTCGATACTAGATCTCTCTGTATTCGCTGTCACCATAGTTAAAAATTCCGGTTCTATAGACGTCGTCACCTAAAATGTTGTTTGTTAACGAGGAATAAATCAAAAAGAAATGCTCGCAATGCGCAGTAACCTACTAGCACTCTGACAACAAATGAGTACAGTATATCTCGTGTTAACCCAGCAGGCACTAAACAGCTGCAAACAGCAGTAAACAGCTTCGGCAGCCTTCCTTCAAGGACAGAGCAGCTACATCTAGCTCTGCTATAAACAAAAATTGACATGTAGCAGAGCTACAGATTCTCTTTGATGTTTACCGAAAATTTTGGATAGCTCATTTTCTGCTATATAGCTGAGAAAATAGGCTTAAAACTGCTATATAGCCGGGCTATATAGCAGATTTCCTGTGTCACTTTTTGAACATGTAGCAGAGCTACATTTAGTCTGCTACATAGTGTAAACCTAGCTTAAGATGAAATATTTTGTTAATTAATTAATAATTCTACATTGTTAAAAGACGATCTGGCACTAGATAGCGCTATCCGCTTTGTTGAATGATAGACAAGGATAGCAATACCATTGCTAAACAAACTCTACCATTTTAAAGTGGACCACACTATAGATTTTTGACTTTCAAAACTCTATCAAGTCTGATCTCTTTCCAGTTCAATTTAATATTGTAATGCAAATTCAGATTTTTGAAACTTTTATCTCAAATTCAAATTATATTTCAATTTTTATAAACAAATAGCCTATTTTCAATGTAACCTAATCTACTCTATTTGATATTATTGATTGTTTTGGCTTTCCATGCTTGTTTATTCTATAAGTTTTCATTGTATTATTTTTTGTTTGTAGGAGATGACGGTGTAAAAGTGGTGAAAAATGAGAACAATGGAATGTGCAAGCAAACCGCTGCTGAAGAAACTCTAGACGAACTGCAGGCCAGCGAGAAACTTATTGCTGGTGGGTAGTCTGCAATTTCAAAATAAATCCCATTTTATCGATAAAAATACTTAATATTCAAGAAAAAACATCAGAGTAAGCCCAAAACTTCTCAAAGATCGTCAAATACTCAAACCTAGGATTAAATAATTGACCGAGCGAAGTGAGGTCTAAGATTCAAGTCGACGGTTTGGCATTTCTCTTAATGTTTGAATGTTTAAATGTTAATATGTTGCGCATTTATGGTGAAACGCGGTAATAGATTTTCATGAAATTTGACAGGTATTTTTTAATTTGCGCGTCGACGTATATACAAGGTTTTTGGAAATTTTGCATTTCAAGGATAATATAAAAGGAAAAAGGAGCCTCCTTCATACTCCAATATTAGAGTAAAAATCAGACTATTATTCATCATTAATCAGCTGACAAGTGATTACACAGATGTGTGGAGAAGCCAGTCTATTGCTGTATTTCCATAAGGTCTACAATTTCAATCAGGTACTTCTGGATGAGAATACTGCGTGAGGTCTACTGTTCACAGAATTACTAGTTAGACTATTGCCTTTTAGTAAGGGCGGAGTTAGGACTCTAGGTCCTCTCTGCCACACAACCCTAACAACCCTAGGATGATAGAATTTCGGACAGTTTTCAATAGAAACCTACAATTTTTGATTTCGGTTGTTTCTGAATAACAAAGAAATCTCTATCCAGTAAAACTAAAGATCCACATTATTTCTTCTAGGTGTTAGAATATAAAATAATTCACAAATTCCTTCCTAATAAAACATACCAGCATTTATTTAATTCATTTTCATTCATTATATATTCAGGCGAGGTGGAACTTCCGTCAGGGACTCCCCACCAATAAAAGCCATACGAATATTATTATTATCATTGATTATATTTTATCATAGAGAAACAATAGCATAAGTTATTACGCTATTGTTTCTCTATGATTTTATCTTACTGAGTTGTGTGTTTTTGTAATTTTATTGCTTGTGATTGTGAATATTTGAATTTGAATAACTTTATTCATGTAAAATTAGAATAGTCAAATAATTTCTAAAATTGTCTATTGATGTGCATCACTATGACATCATACACTGTTACACAAGAATAAAACTAGAAAATAGTGATGATTTACATGAAGCGGTGATGTTAGGACAAGTCCTGTCTTACATTTAACCTTATTTTAATTGAGAATGATGTACTAAATTGAAGGTAGGTAACTACAGCGAATCAAAGTTCATCAACCAATAGTTATGTTACTGTAGTTGCTAGTTGGAAAATTGTCTGCTTATTGAAAATAAAAAAATCATTTTTTGCACTTCGAAATCAAAATTAAGGCTTTTCTAATTCATTTCATTCATATTTCTATGAAATTTTAAAAATTCATAAATTCTCTCACCATCTAGTAAATATTGTGGGGGAAATTTGGCTCATATTTTACTTTATAGGTTAAAGGTTCATTTCTAATCAAAAAAGGTTACCTTAGTGTTATTGCAAGTCTTTCTTCAGCAGATATTGGATTCCTCCAATTAGTAACTTGTTTTACCAAATCAGGCTTGTCAAAATAATTATAATCTAAGGTTGAAGTTTACATTCCCATATACTCAAAAAATCGGAACTCATGCTTTCTTAAAACATTAAACAGATGGTGATATTCACCAAATAGTCGACAATCTAAGTTAATTTCATTAACCTACTCTGTCCTAACAGGCTTAGCTAAAATTCAATACTTCAAGTAATTGTTCTCACAAAGTAATGTCTGTGCAAAATTTTAGACAACGCCATTTTCTAGGCCCTTGACACTTGACGCTCAGACGCTTCCTGTGTGTACCATGAACGCTCTGACCACGCCACGCCACGTTCCGCTCCGCTTTCAGTGTGATTGTACCCTTAGTGTGCAAGTTCCATGTGATTTATGTTGAAATGTAAATTATCTGTTGATGATTTGATTCGTTTGTTGGTTTGCAGAGTTGAACGAAACATGGGAGGACAAACTGAAGCGCACGGAACAGATCAGGGTGCAGCGGGAGGCGGTGTTTGCCGAAATGGGTCTGGCTGTCAAGGAAGACGGCATCACTGTCGGCGTGTTTTCGCCAAAAAAGGTAATAAAATCATTTTTTCCTTTTCGCCAACATTTTTAACCTTCAGATGCGTCATTGTAAAAACAATGTATTCATAGTATTCAATGGAGCCCATATTTTTTCCAAATCAAAATTTTTTATTCACAATTCAAACAATTAAGGCTCCTGTCATACCCAAAAGTTTTTCGGCGGGATTTTCGTTTTGCTACGAATTTTGAACTTTAATGAATGCTACTTCAAATGAATTGCTTCTCATGAGAGGTTTCACACGTCATTCTGGGCAAGAAGCATTGAAATTGAATTGAAATTGAAATTGAAAATTTCTTTATTCATCAAAATGCACAAAATACATCTGAACAGTGTCAAATTACAAAAAGAATTATTAATATCGTCACAAAATCATCCTTTACACATACAGAAGTCAAAAATTCTGATAAAAAACAAGATTCTAAAATCTTAGCATGTGTTTTTATGGGAGTGTTCATACGTAGCATAAACAATATGTTTTGGTTCATGCTCAATCTTCCGAACACATCCCAGTTTAAGGTGAAATGTAGTTAATCTGATACTGTGCAAACGACCCTTAATTGACCGAATGTAGTGAGGTCTATGTTTTAATTCGGATTTTCTTTTGTCTGACTGTATGTAACGCGATTACGGCCAAACGCGTTAATAGAATTCGATGAGATTTGGCAGGAATATTCCTTTTTCAACTGCGTGTCGATTGTCGATGTATACTTACACAAGGTTTTTTGAAATTTCGAATTTTTGGATAGTATGGAAAGAAAATGAATTCCTCCATACTCTGATATCACTATATACATAATCTATTTTGAAGATAGGATAATTCAGACTATAGAATTGTTCATAATCAATCAGCTGACAAGTGGGTTATTGATTGCATGCATTACACAGATGTCTGGCTGTGTCTATTTCTATAAGGTTTCAATATTTTTTATGATGCGTGCCCATCAGTATCAATATTTTTGAAAATTTTGGAAAGAAATAAATGATTGATTGATTGATTGAATATTCTCTCATTTGAAAAACAAATTTAATAATTGATGTTGCTTTCCATGACGAAACACTATATAATAACTCTGTTGTAGTTCATACACTGTGTTACTTGTAAATATCTGAAAAAAACACTTACTTTTCTTGGAGTATTGAGGAAGAAAAGTAAGTGTTTTTTCAAATATTCACAAGTAACACAGTGTATGAACTATAACAGAGAAAATTTAATACGTGATTGTAAAAAATAAAATAAAAAATGATTAGATGAACTGAATAATGCTGAAGAAATTATAATAATCTTGATTGAAAAAAATTAGTTTTAAAATAGTTGATAAATATTTCAATCAGATTATCACGGAACTGGATAAATTATCATATGGGATACAAATTCAAAAGTGAACTGAGTTTATTAACATAAGTGAGTTTTTGATCTTGGAGAAAACAAATGACAGTTTTTAAGAGTAAATTATGATCAAACTGTGAATTGTGATTCAACTGAATAAACTAGAACAGGTGACATCAGATACTTGTGGATGAGAAAACTGCGTGAGGTCTACTGTTCACAGAACTACTAGTAAGATACTTGCTATATTGAAGTATGCTGACGTGTGATTCCAGACGCCGCACCTGGTGAACCTGAACGAGGACCCGTTCATGTCGGAGTGCCTGATCTACTACATCAAGGACGGCGTGACGCGGGTGGGCAGCGGAAGCGGAGCGGCGACGGCGACTCGAACGTGACGCAAGACGTGACGCTGAGCGGGTCGCACATCAGCAGTCAGCACTGTGTCTTCGAGAACCGTGACAACGTGATCACGCTGGTGCCCAACCAGGGTGCTCTGTGCTACGTGAACGGCAGGCAGATCACGCAGCCCACCGTGCTCAAGACGGGGTCACGTGTCATTCTGGGCAAAAATCACGTGTTTCGGTTCAACCATCCCGAACAAGGTAACTATTTCGATGGGATTTTGCTCTATTTAAGTTGTTTCGCATGGGATTGTTCATACATGAATGTTCAAAAATTATTTAAAACAATTTGGTTTGGCTCAATTATTCCGAACACAGAGAGTGAACATATCTGAATAAAATCAATGTATCATGATAATAATAATTACATTATGATTATAATGTTTTGTACAAAAAATGAAACAAGGATACGTCTACAGGATGTTCTATGTCAGAAGTATAATACAGAACCTTTTCTAAACAGTTGGTAAGATCTTAGTGGGACAGTTTGTTTAACTGGCAAAATAACTGTGATATATAAAAGTAGCGTTTAGCTTTAAAGGATTCAAGTGAAGTTAGCAGTTATGAATGTCTATTGAAGAATGATTTACACGAGCAGTAGCGTGTTGTAACTTTTACAACATCCAATTTTCCAAGTGTTATGTACTCTGTTTTCTGTCAAAACATATTAATTGATTGTATAATTACTATTCCCATCTTATTGGATTATTTTACGCCTATAAACATTTGAATGATTATCATTTCGTAGCCCAATAAGGTACTTATTTTATGTTCATTCTCATCTTCTTTATAACACTATATTATGGGCGAATGGCAGCCATTCTCAATCTTTATTTGTACTACAAAAAAGAGCAATTAGAACAATTTGTAATGTGCCTCCTTTAACTCACTGTAAACCGTTGTTCATTAGATTGGGAGTCATGAGCTTACCTTGTATTTTTATGTTTAATTGTCTGCTTTTTGTAAAGTCAAATCCACATTTATTCTCAACTCATGACAACATTCATTCTTATAACACAAGGAATAAATCGAATCTGAGGAATGAGTACTGCTCTTACAAATCCAGCCATACGAGTTTTAAGGCCTTTTCTATAAAGTTTTATAACCATTTGCCACCAAATGTTCGAGGTTTGACGCTCAGGGTATTTAAACTAAGAATTAAGAATTTGTTTATAAAAAAACTGTTTTTATAGTGTGGATGAATATTTCAATGTTAACATGGAGTCTATCTAGATTTCTAGGTAATTGCTATTGTTGTATGATCTCTAATATAGTTTGTAATATTGACGTGGCCGATACAAATTGTGAAGTGTTTGTCTGTGGCAATAAATTGATTTGCATTTGAATACTCCAACCAAAGCCATCAATTCTGTGTTATTGGTTCGTTTACAGTCCCCATAAACAGTCTTTCCCTATCTTATGTACAGTGCGAATTTGCACTGTCGTGACTAAGGCTCAACTCACACCTAGGCGACTCAGGTCGAGAAGAGACTCGACTCTGGTCGAGAGCATTTGTATTCAAATGGTGACAGTCGCGGAGACTAGAGTCGACTGGTCTGAGTGTCACCATTTGGAAACACATGCTCTCGCGTAAGTGTGAGTTGAGCCTAAATGGCACCTAAAGACTGAACCACTGCTCGGTTAATATTGCAACTCAGTGGAGTGATAGGGGAGAAAGTTTTGGAATGCATAGGTGACTCATTCGCTGACACCACTTCATTCAATAGTTCTGTGCAGCAAAAAAACTGACACTGTTGTACTTTTTACAACAGCGCGACTGCCGGAAGGTTAAAATGATTTACTAATGAATTTCTTATAATCTTATAGGTTTCAATGAGTCATCGTATAAGTTTCATTGATTGTTTGTGAATAAGCCTTTTAAAGCTAATAAGGAGATTATCAAGAAGCGTTTTAAGGATTCATTGCTGTGAACAGTGTATAACTGTTCACACAATGCTAATCTGTGAAATCACTAATTTTCTAAAATGGCTAATGGATGGTTCATTATTTTTCAGCTCGTGAACACAGGGAGAACAAGATAAACGCTTCAGAAAACAAGGAGAAACTTGGAGGTAGGTTTATCAAATCTGTTGTCACCAGCATCAATACGCTATAACTAGATTAGTTTTAACCTTGAAAGGCTTTCCATTAAACCAATGATAACAGTTTGAACTGGATCTTACTATACGGACAGTATAGAACTCCAATGTAGTTCTTCAATGTTCTACACTCCAGTGTAGAACTCCAATTATCCGAACTCCGACTATCCAAATCGCCGATTATCCGAACTCCGACTATCCAAATCGCCAATTATCCGAACTCCGACTATCCAAATCGCCGATTATCCGAACTCCGACTATCCAAATCGCCGATTATCCGAACTCCGACTATCCAAATCGCCGATTATCCGAACTCCGACTATCCAAATCGCCAATTATCCGAACTCCGACTATCCAAATCGCCGATTATCCGAATCACTTTCAGAAAAAAATTAGTCAGAAAAAAATCTAAGTGCGCTATAATTCTTTTCCCTGCGATGTCAGTGTTTGCGCGTTCGCTCACTATTGTCCTTCCCTTGTACATAAGTACAATAATTTATTTATATTTAAAATATGTGAAAATATCATTTAATTTAATAAAAAAAAATCTGGTGTGGCGCACTCACACAACTTTCCTTGCCGTTATGAAAATTGATCACCTGACGCTAGTGTGCACGCGCATCACAAGTCTACTTATAAACAAGGATCTGAGCCAGCTGGTGACAGGGTAATAACGCTGGAGACACACGAGGTCTGCTATCTCTTCATAGTGAATCATTCAATAGAATCAACAGTTGCCAACAGTTTGCAATAATTGGAAAATCAAATTTTCTCGAATTTCGAGCTTATTTTTAATTCAAGGTGAAAATGTTACGGAACATTAATTGAAGAGATGTCCATGCTCAATCGTTTCCACTAGAAATGTTTTGTTTAAATTATATCTGAGACCTGATAATTGGAAATCTAAAATCAAACTTTGCATAGATGGGGCGGAGCTCCTGAAATTTTCACAGATGTGGGACTTGTGGCAGTTGATATAGCTTATCAATGACTATTTTAGGTATAAATTTGATCAAAATCGTTGGAGCCGTTTTCGAGAAAATCGCAAAAAACCCTGTTTTTGACAACATTTTCGCCATTTTAGCCGCCATATTGAATCGCATTTGATCGAAATTGTTCGTGTCGGATCCTTATAGTGAAAGGACCTTATGTTCCAAATTTCAAGTCATTCCGTTAATTGGGAGATGAGATATCGTGTACACAGACGCACATACACTCATACACACACACACATACAGACCAATACCCAAAAACCAGTTTTTTGGACTCTGGGGACCTTGAAACGTATAGAAATTTAGAAATTGGGGTACCTTAATTTTTTCGGAAAGCAATACTTTCCTTACTTATGGTAATAGGGCAAGGAAAGTAATAGTGCAATATCAAAACGTAGTTTTTTTCTCTCCAATGGCAATTTTAAAAAAACTCCGGTTATCCGAATATTTGATTATCCGAATGGGTCCCGGTCCCCATTAATTCTGATAGTTGGAGTTCTACTGTAGTTGATTAAAATATATATATATACTCCATTCCTGCTTTGCGTTACAAAAACATACTGATGTCAAATAATAAAATTAGTAGAATTGATGGTGATGTTGTGAAATCTCTCCATAATAAGAAAACAAAGATATTGTCAAATTTCACTAAACATTTATTAAAAACTTTAAAACAGAACCATGGTTTCACGTAGTTAACCAACGCATCATCAGCTGTACTGTGATGCAAAATCAGTACAGCTGATGATGCGTTGGTTAACTACGTGAAACCATGGTTCTGTTTTTAAAGTTTTTAATAAATGTTTAGTGAAATTTGACAATATCTTTGTTTTCTTATTATGGAGAGATTTCACAACATCACCATCAATTCTACTAATTTTATTATTTGACATTAGTATGTTTTTGTAACGCAAAGCAGGAATGGAGTATATTTATATATATATATTTTTTCAATCAACTACAGTAGAACTCCAACTATCTTATCATACTGATGTCCTTTACTGCCTCAAAGTCTAGTTGTATTATAGTTGAAGTGTATGATTCGAACAGCACATAATATCTTAGTTATCAAATAAAGACTTAACAACCAGCAGTCTCTTAAGGTACGTACAGACGTATGCGCCACGTACACGCGCATTTCACTTTTCATCAGGCTGATGCTATGCTTATTATATCTGTACAAATACAGATAAGCCTCACCAATTTTCGTTTACTATAGGTGTGTTGTGCATTATTTTCAACTTTTATTTCTTTTGAATGATTATTATTTTGTCGAATATAATGTTCACCAAGGTAATTAATCATGCTGTTTTTCTAAAATATTGTTACAATAGTAAAATAGCCAAGTTTTACTAAGTCTGTGAGTTGATAGTGATATTGAAAATATGACTCATAGCCTAGGCAAACCTAGAGGTGAATCAACATCAGCGTTGGTAGCTCATTAGCGTGATAATTATTTATCAAATGTAGAAGTATCAAAGCTTGTGAGATTCACGTTATACACTCATTGAAAATGATAGGAAGGCATTGTTGCACTTTTCCTATTCCAGCACCTTCAATAGTATTGTAGTTGGCTGTGATTCAAGTTATTCCGGTAAATAAAAATAAAAATTGAAAAAAATATCAAAATTTTTGGAGAGAAATAGTACAGGCTCAGCCTAGTTTTCCCTCCAATGTCAAAACTATATTACTTTCCTTGCCCTATTACAATAGGTAAGGAAAGTATTGCTTTCCCAAAAAAATTAAGGTACCCCAATTTCTAAATTTCTATACGTTTCAAGGTCCCCTGAGTCCGAAAGAGTGGTTTTTGGGTATTGGTGTGTGTGTGTGTGTGTGTGTGTGTGTGTGTGTGTGTGTGTGTGTGTGTTGATGTCCTAGCCTATTTATTTTTATTTGTAGTTTTTAACTTGACACGATCCATATATATTATGTTATATTTGTTGATCAATAAACAATTCTATTCTATTCTATTCTTACAATATAAGGATCCGACACGAACAATTTCGATCAAATGCAATCCAAGATGGCGGCTAAAATGGCGAAAATGTTGTCAAAAGCAGGGTTTTTCGCAATTTCCTCGGAAACGGCTCCAACGATTTTGATCAAATTCATACCTGAAATAGTCATTGATAAGCTCTATCAACTGTAACAAGTCCTATATCTGTAAAAATTTCAGGAGCTCCGCCCCATCTATGCAAAGTTTGATTTTAGATTCTCAATTATCAGCCTTCATATACAATTTAAACAAAGAAATCCAAGTGGAAAAGATTGAGCATGAAAATCTCTACAATGAATGTCCAGTAACATGTTCACCTAAAATTGAAAATAAGCTTGAAATTCGAGAAAATGTGATTATTAAATTGCAAACTGTTGGTTCTATCAAATCATTCACTACGAAGTAGCAGACCTCGTGTGTCTCCAGCGTTATTGTCCTATTACCAGCTGTCTCATGTATTTGAATAGTAGACTTGGGATGCGCGAGAACACTAGCGTAAGGTGATCAATTTCCATAACGGCAAGGAAAGTTGTGTGAGTGCGCCTCACCAGATTTTTATGTTATAGTGTTCTGTACAATGAATGGAATGGATAAATCTGATTTAACATCAGCTGATGAAAAGCGAAATGCGCGTGTTCGTGGCGCTTAAGTCTGTGCGCACCTTTATGTAGCATTTTCGATTATCTACACGTTTCCAAGCTATATGAATCTTAAAACGGTAATATATTCACTATTTAAATATAATATAGTAAGAAGTATGATAGCTTGATCAACTGTTTGTTTTGTGCCGTGTGTTCGTGACGCATTAGTATTTACACACATTTATGTAGCATTTTCGATTATCCTACACGTTTCCAAGTTATATGAATCATTAAATATCACTATCGGTAATATATTCTAAATAAATGAATCAGTAATATATTCACTATTTGAATATAATATAGTAAGGTCAAGTGTAGTAAATTTTGATTTGTTTGTTTTGCGACAGTATCTGAAGAGTCTGAGAAGACGTCGCCGGCCGAGACGCCCAACAACTGCGAGAGTGTCGATTGGAATTTCGCCAAAACCGAGTTGCTCGAGAAACAGGGCATCGATCTCAAACAGGAAATGAAGTCTCGGCTGAACGCCCTCGAGGAGCAGTACAAGAAAGAGAAGGAAACAGCCGATCAAATGTTCGAGGAACAGAGAAAGGTAATGTACAGAAGAGAATAATGTTTCAGTTAGAACAATAATGATAAGATACGATATCCATTTATTCAATACAGTATTCAGTTATAGTGAGGATGCAATGTGTAGACTGACTCAAAACTATGAACACCTCTTGACCTGTCCAAATAATATGGAAATTCATTGCTTCGAATCCCAGCCCGGGTAAGATATTTTTCTCGGGCCACTCCCGTGTTTCGGATGGACACGTTAAATCGTCGGTCCCGGCTGCCTAAAAAGCAGTCGTTAGGTAAGTCAGAGGCCCTGAAATTGATCAGTTGCGACCTGAAAACTCTGACACCAGACCTGAGCCAGCCAGGTCACACGATATTATTATTATACCTAATATCTGAGTGTCCACAACACTCCTATCATGGAGGGCTGACAGAAGTTCATGATGCTGGAGAAGAGGCATGTCAGTGGCTCCACAACTTACTAGAGTCTATTAGTATTTAACATATTAAGTTTAAAATTTATTTTTTTAACCTTGGCCTATGAATGCATATGCATATATTATGACTAATGACTAGGATAAAGGCCTTATTATACTTATGACTAGCCAAAATATCGAATAGCCAGTCCTCTTTTGCATTTTAAAATTTTGTTAGAAATGAAAATCTGCGGTTCTTCCTAACAACTCTATGGGAAGGGATTCGTTTTAAAAAATCAGTTACGTTGAATTACTAGTATCCAGTGAAGGATTCAAAATGCTACAAAGCCATATAGATGTGTGAATTATGAATAAATAAATAAATGAATGAAATTTGGAAAACCTTTATTCCATTTCAGCTTACATTATATGTTGATGGAAATTACTGAGATATTGCAATATTATTCAAATGCTAATGAATTAATAATTATTATTAAACGAAAATCCAAATTAAGTGCTGTCTTAAAATTATAATGAAGGAAACTTTGAGTTTATTCATTTATTTACTACTAAAACATAATATTATATTTGTTCAGGCCTCTGGCCTCTCACAAAAAATAAGGAAACGAACCATTGGACAGGTTTTTGGGACCACCAAGTTCATGAAAAAATTACCTTGTTAATTTATTTGTTTACTACACTTCAGTCTTCGGTGGGATACATTAGAAAAAATTATGAATTCTTATTTATAGGCTAGCGTGGATGAGAAGTTTAGTTGAAAATATTTAATGCTTCAAATTATTAATGAGAGGATCATTCAGTAGAAATAGGCCCAATTCATTCAATAACACAATCATTCCTGAGAATTTTATTGAGAATTCTAAATTTACAAAAGTATTAACAATCAATTTACTGGCCATAATCATCTAGGAAGAACGAAGAATGAGAACGCCAACGAAGAGTCGAAGACAGAACGATATATCGGAAGGAATATATCGATATTAGCGATATATCGTTAAAAAGATATCGATGTCAATATATCGATATATCGGAAGCAATATATCGATCTTTTACAAATATCGATAGGTCTATATCGTTGCCATCCCTATCCACAGCACTGAGGCATAAAATACATACCGTAAATAAGATTAGAAAAAAATTATGACATATTTTTGACGTCAGATGTGTTTTTGAAGTCAAGTGCTTGCAAAAATACAATACACTAAAGACAACTGAAAATTGGAAACTCTTCTATCAACTCCACCGACTTCTTAACGTGAATCTCACTATATAGTAATCTCACTCCCGTGTTATCGGATGGGCACGTTAAACTGTCGGTCCCGGCTGAAGTATGACAGTCGTGAGGCCCATTGACGGCTTAAATTATATATTCAGGCGGTGGGACCTTCCCGAAAGGGACTCCCCACCAACAAAAGCCGTACGAATTTACTTTTTTACTTTCCTTGCCCTATTACCATAGATAAGGAAAGTATTGCTTTCCAAAAAAAATTAAGGTACCCTAATTTCATGTTTTCTATACGTTTCAAGGTCCCCTGAGTCCAAAAAAATGATTTTTGGGTGTTGGTCTGTGTGTGTGTGTGTGTGTGTGTGTGTATGTGTGTATGTCTGTGAACACGATAACTCCATTCCTAATTAACCGTTTGAGTTGAAATTTTAAACTTAAGGTCCTTATACCATGAGGATCCGATAATAAGGAATTCAATAAAATCCAATTCAAGATGGCGGAAAAATGGCGGATAATTACTAAAAATCCATGTTTTTCACGGTTTTCTCGAAAACGGCTTTAACGATTTCCTTCAAATTTATACCATGGATAGCTATTTATAAGCCCTATCAACTGACATAAGTCCCATTTCTGGGAAAATTGTAGGAGCTCCGTAATATTCTTGAGAAAAATGGCGGATGATGACTAAAAAACCATGTTTTTCACGATTTTCTCAAAATAACTTGACCGATTTTTTTCAAATTCATACTCTGTATAGTTATTTATCAGCTCTATTAACTGGCATGAGTCTCATTTCTGAGAAAATTGCAGGAGCTCCGTAATATTCTTGAGAAAAATGGCGGATTATGACTAAAAAACCATGTTATCCACGGTTCTCTCGAAAACAGCTGTAACGATTTTCTTCAAATTTATACCATCGATAGCTATTTATAAGCCCTATCAACTGGCATGAGTCTCATTTCTGGGAAAATTGCAGGAGCTCCGTAATATTCTCGAGAAAAATGGCGGATAATTACTAAAAAACCATGTTTTTCACGATTTTCTCAAAATAACTTGACCGATTTTTTTCAAATTCATACTCTGTATAGTTAGTTATTCATCAGCTCTATCAACTGGCATGAGTCTCCTTTCTGGGAAACCAATGGGGGGTTCATCCCATCCTTGGGAAATGGACTTAGTAACCTCCTTCTCGTGCATGAGGTAGGTAGGTAGCGCAGTTCATAAAAATAACACATAGTCGAGATATTTCATCTGTAGAACAGCTGTTTTGACGACTTTAAAAAAAGTACGACTAAAAAAATCATCGAATTTCACAATTATTCACTCAAAGGAAAAGTACTTTGAAAACAATTATATATACACATATACAGAAGTCTGATCGTAGTTTCAAATATGGGCAAGGAAAGTTGTGTGAGTGTACCACACCAGATTTTTACTATAGTAATGTTCTATTATTCGCAATGCATAACACTCATAAATAAATACATTCAGAGCCGATCTCCTCTAAATAGTATTATATATTTATATTTCAATCAATCGATCAATAATTCATTCATCAATAATGTTATTGCAATGATTTATAATAATAGATATTATAATCTGAATGAGGAAAACTAAGCTGAGCTTGTAATATTCCTCCTTCAAATTTTAATAGTAGTGAAGTTCAAAAGGTTATGTGAATGTCACGCACTTTATTTCTGGTCCGAGAGTAGTGTTGAGTTTAATAATAGCTCCCCAGTGGTTCGGAACCCACCTAAAGCTGTAGGTCCAGTCATCTATCATCGTCATCCGTCTCATTACTTACGCGCAAGCGTAGAGATTGTGGGCATCATTCTCAGCAAAAAAAAAAAAAAAAAACAATGAATTAAAAGTGTTGAGGTAAAATAAAAAAATCTGGTGTGGTACACTCACACAACTTTCCTTGCTCATTGATCTGTAAGCCTCATTAACGAGGATAATTTAGGGAATAACATTATGCCGATTGGCGGCTAAATAATTGAAACTACGATTATATTATTGTGATTGTGTTCAGAGTATATTTTCCTTTGCTTGAATAATGGAATTTGAGGATTTTTTAAAAGTTGTCAAACCAGCTGTTCTACAAGTAAAATATCGACATGTGTTCTTTTCAATAAACTGCTCTACCTACCTACATCACGCACGAGAAGGATGTTACAAAGTAAATTTCTCAAGGATGAGGTGGACCCCCTATTAATTTCTCAGGGAGGAGACTCATGCCAGTTGATATATAACCAACTATACAGGGTATGAATTTGAAAAAAATCGGTCAAGTCATTTTTGAGAAAATCGTGATAGAAATTTAACAAAATTCATCCTTCTCAGGAATATTACGGAGCTCCTGCAATTTTCCCAGAAATGAGACTCATGTCAGTTGATAGGGCTTATAAATAGCTATCTAGGGTATAAATTTGAAGAAAATCGTTAGAGCCGTTTTCGAGAAAAACATGGTTTTTTAGCCATTATCCGCCATTTTGAATTAAATTTTATTGAATTTCTTATTGTCGGATCCTCATGGTATAAGGACCTTGAGTTTTAAATTTCAAGTCAATCGGTTAATTAGGAATGGAGTTATCGTGTTCACAGACACACACACACACACACACACACACACACACACACCCAAAAATCATGTTTTTGGACTCAGGGGACCTTGAAACGTATAGAAAACATGAAATTAGGGTACCTTAATTTTTTTTGGAAAGCAATACTTTCCTTACCTATGGTAATAGGGTAAGGAAAGTAAAAATCAACATATCTGTGTCTATAGTGAGGTCCACGTTATTATGGCAGTATTTTATTAACATTGGTGTTGCTATCCTTGTCTATCATTCAAAAAAGCAGATCCTCTTCTAGCTCTGCAATGTTGCCAGATCGTGTTATGACAATGTATAATTAATTAACAAATTCAATCTCTAACTTGATAATGTATTTTTCAATCATGAAAAAATACATTTTCTTGACGAATATAGAATTTAATTGTACATTTTAAACAAGAATGAACATTTAGGATTACATCAGATATATCGGTATCAGCTATCCTCTGTAGAAAGATGTGAAACCTCCTATAGAAGGTGAAGGTATAAAGGGTCTGATAGAAGGATTAGATTAGAATAGAGTTCTTTATTCGTATATCTGGCTTACACACTTATTCACATTAAATGATAGTATTGCTAATTATTCAAGGAGTTTAAGAAAGCATGAGAAATTAATTAATGAGAATAAAGATTGAATGCAATTTGAATAACGACAATATAATATTGTGATTGTGACTTCATAAATCGGTGGTTTTCCAACAAATGATTGTCGAGTCTCCGGAAAGGATATAAAATAATATGGATCCAAGACAGCTTTACTCCAAGGAGATACTATGCAGATTACACAAGAACCCAACAACATTTCAAACCAGAAACCACAACCACAACACCACATACAGGAATCTTCTCATCACCAGTGTTGCAAGGAAGGCACTATACCAGAGACATTTCAATCATTTAGCACCAAAATTATATAATCTACTTTCTGCAAACTTTAAACAGATTAATCATCCTAGAAAGTTCAAAACAATAGTACACAATTGGTTGATGAGCAAAGGAAGACAGAACATAGAAAACATTATTTCAAATAACAACTAACCGCCTAATGACTTACCAAACACTAACTAATTAATAATACGCACAAAAAAAACTAACAAAACCTACTATAGAACATGGTACGCCATAGTGGAGTAGGAAAATTTCCACACAGAAAACTAAACAAGTAGAGGACACATTAGAAACATTTTTTCTAACTTACCATTGTATGTAATATTGTAATTTATCTAATATTTTGTGTAATTGATGTTGTAGTTTTAGTTTTTTGGGAAATAGACATTTGATTTATTTATTTTGATTTATTAACACACGACCGGAATATGTGAATCATGCACAAAGGCAAAACAGAGGATCGTCGATTCTGTTTTCTCATCTTTCTCCATTGCCATTATAACGTGGACCTCACTATACTGTGAATCAAATGAAGTGTTTGTGCCAATAATTGCAAGTCGTTTCATGCTGTGTTAATTCGTGAATTTGTGTTTGCAGTGAACCCGTTGTTCGAGGCGACGTGCAACTGGGGCGAGAAGGAGTACCAGCTGGCTGCGTGGGGATGGCGCAAGTGGAAGTACCACCAGTTCACATCTCTCCGCGACGACCTCTGGGGCAACGCCATCTTCCTCAAGGAGGCCAATGCCATCAGTGTCGAACTCAAGAAGAAGGTTGGCACTGTCGAAGACAAGCACGTTTTGGCCATCCATTTGCAACGGTTTTATTATAAAAAATTGTTATTTCTTGTAACTTATGATTCATAAGGCATTGGGACAAAAGGCTAACCTCAAAAACAGTTTGAAGTTCCCAATCAATTAAATCTAAAAATCAACAATTCAGTTCCTAGTTCGAATCCAAATACAGTATTATTATTCTGTCGGAAGAATTTATTTTACAATTCAAAGCCAAGAAATATCCCTTGAACAATATAACAAAACTAGCTTACCCGGCGAACTTCAAGTCAATTTATCTCTTATCATTCTTGACTTAATTTGGTGAATCATGAAATTTATCTGACAGTGAATATTTTCATTTACATCTCAATACGGACTTCCTATGTGCTTAGTCATGCAGCATTTATTATTCCGAAAACATATTCTTCTCAATCAATTGGTAGTAAGTGATGAATTAAAAAATAGATATAATTAGTGTTTTAAACAAAAAATAGATAGGTTAAATCAGTGTTTCAAAGATGAATTTAATACCATTACACAATTTATCTGTTTATTACTGCTGTTAATTTTAGATGCTAAATCATATTATCACAACATGATCTTGAATCATGATCATCTTTCCGTTCTTCGGTAGCCGCTCGGCCGACGATTTCGATAACATAGGTCTGTAAAATGGATTAATAAATAATAATTATTAGCCCCCCTATTAAAATTTCTGGTCAGAAACCATCCCCAATATTCACACAACATATTCCCAAAGTTTCATGCCGTTCTGTCAAGTAGTTTTTAAGTCTATAGGGAACAAACAAACTAACACACAAACAGACATTCATTTTTATATTTATATAGATAACACATAATTTTGTTCAATCTATAATGATAACAGCTGATAAATTTGAAAATTGGTGAACTAGAACCCCACAAAATGGGGATTTTGCAATGCATCACGGGATTGTTTCATGACCTGTATTTATAGACCTTGTTGCGAGGCTCGGCTTGGCGCGCCTCCTGTATGCTTCTTCAATTACTTATTCGTCATATAGAACTGCATAACGAAAGCAATGCTCCTGCAGCATCTTCGAGTTTTATCCAGGTATATTTGGTCTGATATTATTGTTGATTCTTGCTAAGGATGATCTATATTGTAATACATTTCTTTCATCCAGAGAAGAATATATTTCCATGATTTCATAACGCATTCTCATAAATGATATTAAATATTCTGGAAATTCATAAAAAATGAACGATTCGGCAATAGTGCGGAGGAAGAAAATGATAGAGCTATCTGCTTAGTCAAATGACAGACATGTATAGCAAACCAATGTTAATACATTTTTTGTCATAGTCATTCAATATCAGCTGTTTTCCATGCATGAAATCAATCCGGTAAACAGCTGTTTGCAGTTCAAATAAACATATGATTCTTATTACAGCATACTCTACTGTAATGAAACCATATGTTTTCTCTACAGTCGAGTATGTTTCCTAGCTCCAAAACTGCTACAAAAAAAACCACCTTCAGCGCTCCAGGTGGAATTTTTGTCAACTTCCACTAAATTCCTGATTTGGAATTTGTAAACTAGGTTATGTTTATAGAATGAATGTAGTAACTTCAGCACAAGCAGGTAATGTTTTCTATTCTTTAGATTATTATGACAAAAAATAGTGTACGTTACTTGGACGTGAATGTCTTTTGCAGTGCTCGAATGAAATTCTAGTCTGGGCTAACGCCTCGACTAGAAAACATCATTCTCGCCTGCAAAAGGTCCCTTCCCGTCCATGTGACGTAAGATACTATTTGTGAAGTTGAGATCAATGTTAATCAGGTGCTGGCTTTATATTACATGTATATCAATCACTATAGACAATTAAAGCCTAGCTTCTCTATGGGTCAAAACATAGAACTGAAACTTCGCATTTCTGAGATCAGTTGATTCTCGCACATTTGAAATATCGCACTTATGAATGACACCTCATTGAAGGAGTGAAAACATTCAACTTATTCAATTCAATGATCGACTTTGACTGGTATTTGTCCGAACTATCTATTACCGGTGATTAAGCACTTGCTATTTGTTGTGTCATGTGCAATTTGTCTAACCCATTATTATTGTGAGTGATGGCTGTTTGTGGGTTGGCAGGTGCAATTCCAGTTCACACTGCTGACGGACACACTCTACTCGCCGCTGCCGGCCGACCTGGCCCTGCCGGCCGATGGGGAAAGCAGTCTGGATGTGGACCGGCCTTTCCCGCGCACCATTGTGGCTGTAGAAGTGCTCGACACCAAGAACGGCGCCACACACTATTGGTCGCTCGACAAGCTCAGGTAACCAATCGCAAACTAGCTACAGGTTTCGTGTATTCAAGTTTTATCACCTTTCATGTTGCACAAAAGAATGACTGTGTGAGATACTAATGCCCGGTTGCAGAGTCGTCACATAAAGTTAAAATCAGGCATTTAACTTATTTATGAAGCCATAACTCCACTTTTCGTTGCACATATGTCAAAGTAAACTATGGCTCCCAAAAAACGCCCAATTAGACACATGATTTCGTTGCAGAGTCATCAAAAAGAGCGTATTTATGTCTACAATAGCTAAAAACGGTCAGTTAGTTATGGGCCGAAGTCGTGCTTTTAAATCCAATATCTTCTCTCGCCATATGCATTTTAGAGGTTGTGATAGCTTTTTTGAAAGATGTTTACAAAAAACCATCTGTAAATAAGTAAATTATTTTTTCTCTCCCAATGTTTTTCAAGTTGTTTATATAGCGAGTTTTTGCAACTTCAGTTATGTTGCTTCTCGCACCCCAATCGCCATCTTTCCTTATTTATCCAGTCTCCTTCAAAGAGACCTCTACTCTCCATTTGAATGTGGACATTGGATACCCATTTCTTTCGCGGTCTTCCACGCCTATTTCTGTTCACTGGTACCCAATTCCATACTTTCAGAGGAAGTCTTCCTTCATTCATTCTGCGCAGGTGTCCATACCATTTCAATTGTTTCTCTCCAATGACATCCATTATTGTGTTTTTTGCGCTCATTCTCTCTCTTATTATATCATTCCTGATTCGATCCAGCAACGTCAATCCTAAACTCCCCCTCCAGTACATCATTTCCGCTGAAAGAAGTTTTTGAGAAGTTAATTTGTCCACACACCACACTTCTGACCCATACGTCATGACTGGCTCAATCATTGCCTGATATATATATTTTTTGTTATGTTTTTATTCCATAGGATTGGATGTAGTGCTCTTATCATATTTTTTCCCTTCCTTATCTTCCCCATGATATCCACTCTATCCCTTCCATCATCACTAATAATCATAAACAAGTTGTTCATAACCTCCAAATTGCTAAATATGGTGAGAAATCTCGCCAAAAGCCAAGAGTCGTCATATTGTTTATAAATTTTATGTGAGGTCTTTTAGGTCTGTTCACAGTGATGTCGATTGAAAGTTTCCCCGATGCCAAGACATTGGTTGGATAGAAGCATGTACGGAAATGTACGGAAAAAAGTGAATAGAGCTGCAGTGTGACTTATATATGATGCTAATTCGAGATAAGGCTAAATGGGCTTCGGAAAACGACTGTGCAACGACCAACCATTTATGTCAGTGATTTTAAACTATGTCTCACATAGCTATGTTTGATTTTGTGCAACGACTCTGCAACCGAGCATAATACGTCTAAGAGTATTTTCATTCCCAACTAAGGTGATTCATCTCAAACGTACTATACTAAATGTTTGATAGAGGTATATGAAAATACACGGAGCTGGCGTGATAAGAGGTTACTAGGTTTTATAATAGTTTCATCACTGTTTTCTTAGCCCGATTTCATAAAAGCCTGTTGAATTTTAATAATGAATATGCCACGAGAACCAATCAGAGGTTTTTTTTGAAAGAAGGCTCCTCTGATTGATTTTTGTGGCACCTGGGAAGCGATTTATTTTCGTGGTCGCGCTGATAAGCTATCGATTTGAGCTTCATGCGCCTGCTATTCCATTTGTAAGGGTGACCACTTTGAGAGCAGGACTCCTTCAAATACAATTTATGAGTTTGAAGCTTCCCAGTGGTTCGGAACACATTTATAGCTGTAGAGCCACTTATCTCTCATCATCATCCGTCTCATTACCCACGCACAAGTCTAGAGCTCATGTAGGCATCAGCCTCATCTTCGGCAAAAATAAAATCGATCACTGTTGAAAGTTAACAGTGCTACCGAGTCCATGTTGCACAAAGGAATATTCTTGTTATTCCTATTGAAAGCCCTACATACCAAACTAATGGATTTTTTTTTGTTGAGGACGTGGGTGGAGGGGCAATTAAAGTCTGTAAAAACATCAAATCTCCAGTGTAGTTTTCTTGCTGAGGATGATGCCCACATTAGCTCTAGGTTTGTGCGTGGCTAATGAGACAGATGATGATGATGATGAGAGATGAGTGGACCTACAGCTTTAGGTTGGTTCTGAACCACCGGGAAGCGATTCATAAACTCATATTTTCTCGTTATTATGCTTGTCTAGTGTAATCACCTCTTGAAGTCAGCTAAGAAGCGTTTTAAGAAGCAGGTCCCTAATCAACAATTTTGTGCAAAGTGGCAAATTATAATTTGATATGCTTTTTTAGAAAGAAAGAAAGAGAACCAAATTGCAAAGTGACCAATTGTTATCATCTGATATGCTTTTTTAGAAAGAAAGAAAACCCCATTGTTGGGAGATGAATCGAAGTTATAACAACGATCAAAATTTATGTCGTAAAAACAGTTAATAGAGTGTATATCCACCACAGCTATTATTTTGTGCAACGTGGTTTACATATAGTCTTCTAGCATCATCATCTCTTCTTTTGCTGTTTCGCACTTTTTATTCAAAGATTTTTCTTTTTCACAAATACTATTTATCTCTGTGAAATCAGCAAACCATGAAGGCTTCGTATTTGGTCATCTAGTTGTTTGAAAATGTTAAAAAAACTGTATTGAACGAGACTTGATTAAATACAGTCATAACCTGTTAAAAATTTAAAAACTTCAATTTTTTCAAGTCCATTGATATTATTTCTGGCACTTGTATTTTTATGCAAGTAGTAGAACTCTAGACTTTTCTAAAATAGTCTACTCATTTCTTGCATTAAGAGAGTTAGGAGTATTGATGCTCTCAATTTGAACAAGGTCAAATCATAGAGAAACAATAGCGTAAGTAGATATCTCATGGTATAGGGCGTTTTTGTCGCAACTTTTACTGTTATTTCAAGCCGATTACTGTCGATTTTTACTGTTTTGACCGGGTAAGAGTGTATGAACGGCACAATATAAAAGACTACCAGCGTCATAAAGCTTAACAGGGAAGAACTACGTGGACTATCAGCTTGAGATAACAGTAAAAGTTGCGACATAAACGCCCTATACCATGGGATATCTACTTATGCTATTGTTTCTCTATGGTCAAATGTAGAATATTATACCAACAATTTTTTTCTGGAGCTACATAAGCTTAAACCAGTAATTTGTCCCAATAAAATAGTTCATTCAACTCTAATTTGCATTCAGAGAAGCTTCTTTTATCAATTTGAAGTTTTTGCCGTAGTTCAACTTTACTTCCATATATTTATTTCAAGCTCTTCCTTGCAAATGCATTCTCACTGTTTTAATTTATTTCTACTTCATGACCTGCTTTTTATTATCACCCTGCTTCTGTCTAAAGTCCGAAAAAGCATTCTCTGTAGAATTTTATTATTCATGTTCCAAAACAACTATACCTTGCTACTGTTTTTGAATCATTTTCAACGTATTTTTAAACAAATTTAATTATATAGGTCATGTGATTTTCATAATGCTTTTGTATCTAAATTCCCAAAAAAGCATCCTTTGTACTAAATCCATTTAATAACTTGATTTAAACCATGATAAGTTGATGGCTTGATAATCATATCAACTTTGAACAATATTTTCAAGTTCATAATTAATATTGGAATAAAGTAACGCTATATTTTTTGGGATCTGAATCAAGATTCTTGTCTTGTACCAAATTAACTTGATGAAAGTAAAGTTCATTTTTATAATAGTACAATATAAGAGAAGTTTAAAATAAATTACATTTCTTGAGGTATACAAACCTGTTTAGAAGAAAAATTACAACTTTATGAATGGATGTTCGGATCCTGTAATTCGTTCAGATTTTAATAGTATTTTCTGATTCTCAAATATTATTTGATTTTTTCTAAAAAACAAGTATGGTACTCAAAGACAACTAACATGTGTAATCTAGATTATATTATTGAATATGTGAGTTCAGTCTTGTCTAAATTTCACCAATACTGTTCAATCAGTTTTAATAGCTACTAGCAATACAATGGGAAGAAAATCCCCAAAAATAACTGAAAAATAAACTGAATTCTAGTGGGATATAAACTGGAGTTTGAATGGGATATAGTTGAAGTTTACTAGATTTATAAATTTAGTTTCATCTCAGACTAGGTTGGAATTTATTGATTTATTTTTGACTTTCAAAAACTTCTCAGAATTATTTTTGCGATGTTCTAATATTCTACTAACAATACAATGGGAAGAAAATCCCCAAAAATAACTGAAAACTAAACTGAATTTTAGTGGGATATAAACTGGAGTTTGAATGGGATATAGTTGAAGTTTACTAGATTTATAAATTTAGTTTCATCTCAGACTAGGTTGAAATTTATTGATTCATTTTTGACTTTCAAAAACTTCTCATACAGAATTATTTTGGCGATGTTCTAAATGTTCTCAAGCATGTTGAATAATATGTCTATGTATTTTCAACTGATCGTGTGTCTCTGGTGAAATAGCAGTCCTTAGTCCACTAAATGCCCACCCTGATTGAGTGTACCCTTTCCTATTCCTGTTTGTTTTCATAGTCGATTTTGGAGAAAAATAATTCATTTATGACAGGTTTTAGACATCTGAATTATTTTATAGAGCCAAGAAATCAGTTTTTTTAAATTAATTGAAATTCAAATACTTTAGTGTCCATAGTCGACTGGAAAATCATCGAATTTGAGCACTTGAAAACATTTTAAATGTTGTTTTTTTTAACGTCTTACAAGGGTCAATAAGGTCCCAATAAAGCTTCAACTAGCTCAATCATTAATCATGATCTCTTTTTAACGGGGGTAACTCACAATCAATTTATTCTATTGATGATTGCCTGTGTTGACTGAACATGGCCTTATAGGGAGTGAAGTGGTCAGAAAATGTGAGTTTATGACCTAGAAAGTAACAAATTTTATGATATCAGAATAGAAGATTTTTCAATTAATCAGACTCGATGTACTATTCAATGACTCTTATTTGTTGACAAGACCAATACTGGTCAGATCAACTTATTGTTTACTAGTGAATGTGATATTGTTGTAGATATCTATACTGAATAAAATCACTTGATATTGTAACGAACAAACACTATTTATTTATAATTTGGTTTATTACATCGTTATCAAACTCTAGTCAACTCGAGATTTTCTAGTAAACGAATGACTGTGAAAACTTCAAGTCGTTTTACTAAACAGCTATGGATATCTACCTCAATATCACCTCCACTAATAGAAATAAAAAGTTTCATTAAGCAATAGTTACCAGCCTGAGAGATTTTTACTGTCTCTGATAAATATTCTAAATGACTGTATAGTCGTTGTTGTAATATAGTGATAAAAGGCTACCGATGAAATAGGCTGAAATTGAAGTAATAATAGCCACTTGTGCTCAACCCGCAATCCCAGAGTCTATGAAAACTACAAAACTGATAATTGATTTTGATCGGTGTTTTAGGTAAAGTATGATAGCTGATAATAGATAGAATGACTTTATTTACACACTCATAAGTGTTGTGGGCAAAGTTTAAACAATTAGGGCCGTTTGCACAGTGTAAGTTTAAGCTAAAGCTTAAACCAAATCTGGATTTTTTTGTTTAAACTAAAATTCCGTTTGCACAGTATCAGTTTAAACTCTGTATTGAGTTTAAACTCTGGGAAAGTTTAAACCTCCAAAGCAGGAGGTTTAAACCAAATAATTTGGATTAACTTGACATCTGTAGTAAAGATTTGATGGGGAAACAGGTGATAGTAAATTATTTCTCGACTGTTGTTTTTATTGCTTCTGTAGACGATAATAACTATTCAGGTTATAGTGAATTATTACTTGAATGTGAAAATAATTATAATGGAGGAATTGATAGACGTTTTTGATGCGATTGATAAAGATGACTGCAAAGAAATTTTGAAACTGAGAAAAATTGGGCAAAAAACGAATAATTTAAATTTCTGGGATGATAGAGACATTTTTCAACGGTTTTGCTTGAGTACTGTAAAGCAACTGCCAATTTAGTATTTGATTGAATAAACCACTTGATACAAATTAAGACAATTTTTAACAGTGGTCTATGATTAGAAAACATATTTTTAATAACACATAACTGAGATATTTTGCTTTCGAGAGATTTCTAATAAACGAGGAAGACCGTAGTAGATTTAAGCATAACAAAATAACTTTTTTATCTTACATTCTAAAATATATTTTTTGGTGCCAACTGAACATAAGTTTTTAAAGAATTTCTTGGTCGCTTTTCACTTTTATATTATTACCGTACAGCCTACAGCTCTGTGGATTTTGAACAAGAAATTAGTAGCTACATAAGCTCAATTTACTGATGGTTTGTAAACAAATAACAAATTTACTGTAAAAATCAGCCTTCCTGATATTATAAACGGTGGCATTCTATTACCAACTTAACGCTAAACTAGTTTAACTTAAACTGGATTAGTAAATGCACTGAGAAAACCGATTCAAGTTTAAACTTTCAGATTAACTTAAACTCGATTAACTTGATCGAGTTTAGCAATCTATACTGTGCAAACGGCCCTAAGTCTTGACCCACAAGTCATGAAAAATAGAGAAAATCTGTGAAAATCAGATGAAATCGTAATTATGGTGGTGTTTTGGTTTAGACACCGGCTGGAACTGATGCGACAAATCTATAACGAAGACGTAGAAAGTCCGCAGACGCCGGAGATATTAGGGGAAGACTTTTTGCAATGTCTGTCCATTTGCTCTAATAACACCAGCCGATTCACCTTGGCTAGGCTTATGCCCTCAAGGTTGGTTATCACCCTCTAACCCTCTCTGTCTCTTCTTATTTCTTTCTCTTCTCTCCTTTGTCTCTCTCTCTCTCTCCTCTATCACTGTCTCTTCGTTTGCAGTTGTTATTTTAGTTGTGTTTTGTCTTTTGTTGCGTTAGAAGCATCGTGGACAGCATGTTATGTATTATGCTTTTTAGTTTTTGTTCAGTCAGAAATCCTGTAGGTGAGGAATTGTTGTGTATTTTGGTAGCCAACAATTGTATGGAACGTTCTAGGAGTTGTTTGTAATGGTGAACTGATTTTTATTTATTTATTGACAATAATTAATTACAAAATTTAGGATGATCGAATGATCCAACAGGTTTTATTTGTTTCAAATACATGTTGAAGTATTTCAACATTGAAGTATTTTATACATGTTAGGATGATACAACAGGTTTTATTTGTTTCAAATACATGTTGAAGTTGTAAAACTTTTCAAAATGGCAAAATAAATCGAATCGATTCAAAATGAAGAACATATAAAATTTTAAACTAGAAATGTTAGTGATTTGTTGTTATTTGTTCTAAGTAGCCTACATGTGATGTTGTAAAACGTCTCAAAATTTTTATTTTCATTTATTTATTTATTAGGTTAGCACAAACAATACAATGATCGGAAAAGAAAAAACAGGCTATTGCCAAAAACTTTTTCAATTTTCTAATTTAGTTTCAAATTGTCCAAATATTATACATAGGTTATGTCCATGAGAAAAATAAATTGAAATAAAAAACAAATCAATTTCTAAACTTGAGATTTTAGTGAGTTGGTGCTCAAATAAGATCCGAGTACCAATCCTAATTCAGTCTAGTGTTACTTAAGAACACGTACACTTCTTATCAGGATGTCTTTTTCTATTTATTTAGAATAGTCTTGTACACCCACACGCAATAGTATTTTTGGGTGCAGCACATAGTTTTGAAAACAGTGTTTCCTCCCAGGTTCTTTTGAATACAATACATTCTTGATAGGTGACAGACAGTGAAAATTTATAATTTATTATATAATTATGAAGAAAAAAATGAAAATTCCCAATGAATGTGTTCAGTTTTGAACTAAATTTTCTAGTGAGCTTTTGACAAACATTGCAGGATAATGTTAGTGGGCTACTCTGTTATGTACTAGCATAGAGAAACAATAGCGTAAGTAGATATCCCATGGTAAAGGGCGTTTATGTCACAACTTCTACTGTTATCTCAAGCCGATCACTATCGATTATTGTCGATTTTTACTGTTTTTAACGGGTAAGAGTGTATGGACAGCAAAATATGAGAGACTACCAACGTCATAAAGCTTCACGGGAAAGAACTACGTGGACTATCGGCTTGAGATAACAGTAAAAGTTGCAACATAAACGCCCTATACCATGGGATATCTACTTATGCTATTGTTTCTCTATGGTATTAGTTAATAATTCAAAAATATTACAGTGAATTTATGGACTCACTCATCGGATGATTACTGATTAGATTACGGTTTACTGATTACTGTTTAGTGATCACCAATCATTGACAAGCCCGACACAACGTGAAGATTTGTTTTGATTTTATTTTGTTGCTTTGTAGTGTAAGTTTCCATTGCTTTCTGTGCATTCTTGTGATGATGCTAATGATGCATGGTATCATGTTAGAAGCAACTAGAAGTAGATGATTTTCAATTCAGTCTGAAAAATAACTGATGATGGTTGCTGAAATACAGCAATTTTGTCGGCAATATTGCATCTATATTTAACTTCTTTTAATAAATAACTAATTTAAACAAAAATGCGCTACTGTACGATTGAAAAGTTTGAATAAATACATCAGGAAGTCTCTTAATTTCTACTTATTTTAGATTTTGAATTGTTAGTAGGTTGATTCTATAGTTCTCAGGAAGATTATGCGACCTATTATTTCCAACTCTCGAGCGGAATGTACTCTCTGTTTTTATGTAGGCCTAATTGAAAGTAAAAGAAGAAAGAAAATAACTTCACAGATTAAATAAGTGATATTTACTTCCTTTATGATAACATGTAATTGACAGTGAATCCGTCCAGGAAACAAAACGAAAAAATGTAATGTAATTATCAATATTTCTTTCCTGTTTCTTTGAGGTTGGATTGAGAAAACAAGTTGATTATTTCAGATAGCAAATTTTTCGAGACGGATTTCTACCCTGTCCAAATTGGCATGAGCTTTGAAGGATTAGGCCGACCCTCCTACTACTCACACACACAAGCGCAGTCTCCTTTTGTGTGTGTGAGTAAAGGGACGGTCTGCCTACCTGTATACTACGTAGTATACATAGTATATCAATGGCGCAGGTAGACCGAGCGATGGTCGGCTTAATCTTTCAGCGCTCATACCAGTTTGGACAGAGTATAAGGTTTATGTATAATTTGTTAGGGTCGCCGGAGTTCAGTCTGCCCTGAAAGCCGCCACTCACCAAAAAAATGGTCAGTTTTTACGGACGCTACCAAAGTGGAACAGTGAAAGACAAACTGGGTCTATTCCTATTTTACATCTATCATTTTTTGGCAGCACTGAACCTGTATTCCTCTTAGTTTTTAGTAACATTTAAAAGGCTGAAAAGTAAATAGGCCTATTAAAAGTGTTATTATAGAAGTTATCATCAGTTTTAGTAATATTCTTAAATTGGGAATTCCATCATATTCAGGGACTCAATAAATTTATGAAAACATAATGTTAATATCATTTTTTCTTAAATCTCTTCTAGTATCTAACTGTATTGGAAACAAAACTAAGATATTTATAGGCTCAGATCAGAGAAGGTGGTCAATTTGGGTTATCTATTTTATAGGTTAGTAATTCTAATATTATTAATGATAATCATCCTGGCTCTACTCAATAGAAAAATTCTATTGACCGAACCGTTGACTGCTTGACTAGTTACTCGAAATTGATAGTTGAATATGATGAATAAAATGGAATACTATCTATTGCTTATACAAACTTTAATATTATATTGAAATGGAATTATTATTCTTCTTCTTCGCCCATTGTGCCGTTTTCACGGCGTTGGGATGTTGCCTCGGACCCACCTCCTCCATTGGTCCCTATCCAACGCCATTCTCTTGATTTGATTCATGGTCTTGCCTCTAGCTGCTGCAATCCGTGAAACGTTTTCCTCCCAACTTACTCGCGGTTTTCCTATCGGTGAAATGAAATTATTATTCATTTTTGAAAGAGTATGGAGACTTTAATAAATTGCCACTTTCGAAGAGTTGGAAAACGTTGCCTACGTTTGGTCAATAGAATTTTTCGGGTGGATTTCCACGAGTAAACCAAGCTTGTCGTGTGCGTATAGCGACCTAGTTTGTCGTCGTCCCAGTTTGACGAAATAGCCCAATTCGTGCCAATTTTTTTGGTTGTGATGGTTCTAAGGGCTGGCAATACTCTGCGATCCCATTATTTTGTTATAGGGTGAATCCGAGTGGAAAGCTTAGTTCATAATGATTGTATAATATTTTTTGAGTTGGAGGATTAATGATTGATGATCAAATCAAATCAAATAGCTTTTTATTCACAAAACATAATACAAATTCATGAAATTCATTAACACATTTTAACAGTGAATACTCTCCACAAAGACTTGAGTCAGTGAGTGGAGAGTGAGTTCTTTCAAGTTGATTGACATTATGTTCTCATGTTTTGTACATATAATTAAAACTATTTCAATTGAATCAACTAACATTCATCAGCAAATCGAGAATATGATACTCATTAATACTCTGAAAGGCTTGTCAAAACAAGAGTTGCGTCCGTAATCCAATTGGAAAACCAAGTTGGTGTGATTATTTTACGAAAAAAGTGTTTGAGTGAGATGATCAATTGAGGGTTTCTATTGCAGACAAAGACTGGAGCTGATGAGAGAGATGTACCACAACGAGGCTGAGCTGTCACCCACCTCGCCAGACTACAACATCGAGTCTCTGACAGGTGGTGACCCCTTCTATGATCGCTTTCCGTGGTTCCGTATGGTTGGCAGGTTAGTGCTCAATTCTTATTCATAAAACATTCAAATATTTACAGAATGAATTCATAAACAGTACTAAGGGCAAAATTCTTATTCATAAAACATTTCAATATTCACAGAATAGAATAGAATAGAATCTTTATTGCAGCAATATCTGAGGTCTTCAGATACAATACAAGTGTCAAATATATACAACATGATACAAAATACAAATATATTACATCAGTAAGTTACACTATCAGTACCCTATGATAATATGTCACCTGATTTTCAACTTATAACCGAATATTCGTAGCTAATGTATAAAAATCTTCAATTTTTAAAAGTTTCATTCTCCATATTTCTAAGATCCTCAGGAAGTGAATTAAACAATTTTATTGATAGAAATAGAAATGTTTTTTGTGTACTAGAATAGGTATACCGATAAGTAGTCAAATTACCCCTATTTCTAGTGTTATGGCTTTGAACTACCCCCTGCTCCACAAACTTCTCCAAATTCTCCTTAACATAAATAAGGCTCTGTTAACAAATATTGAAGGTGGAGTCAATATTCCCAGAATTTTAAAATGCTCATCACACTGTGTTTGCTTAGAAAGCCCACAAATCAGTCAGATAGCCTTTATCTGTATTCTAAAAAGTCTACCACTGTAAGCTCTGGAACCCCAAAGTATGGTGCCATATGACAAATGAGAATGATGTGAGCATAATAAATCACCTTTAAAACATCCAAACTGACATATGACATCAGTTTTCTAATTAAGAAGACTCCCTTATTCAGCTTGCTAGCGACAATGTCAATATGCTGGGACCAACTAAGGCAAGTGTCAAGTGTGAAGCCCAGAAAAGAATCAATAAACAGTATAAAGGGTAGCTGATTTTCTTTTGCAAATAAATTTCAATTTTTGATAAGGGTGTGTGCACACATAGAGTGGCCTGGCGTTCCGAGTTAAGTGTTCTTGAGAGGATACAACTCGAAGTGTGTGTTATTCGGAGATAGAATGAGGGGTCTCAGTTATCAAGTGCCTAAGTAGTAATAATAAGGCGGTTCGGGCCCACCGAGGATGAGCAGGCAATCCTCATCCTCGGTGGGCCCAGAACCGCCTTATTATTACTACTTGCCTATTTCACTATGTGTGTAGGTGTTCTAATCTTTTGACGTTATCTTATGCTTCTATACAGCCACTACCTCCGTAAACAAAGCCGTAGTGCGTTCGTGTGACGTCAGCACAGGTAGGGCTCCTAGACCAATACAACTCTAGCTGAAATAGATCAGCTGATATCAACGAATTTCTATTGGTGTAGGAGCCCATCAGTGCTGGCGTCACACGAATGCACTACGGCTTTGTTTAGGGAGGTAGTGATACAGCACGAACTGCCTACCAATACTCTAGGCTCTAGGGTAAAAAACATATTTAAATTGTCTGGAAGTCCTCAGTTACTCACATTTAGCTTTTTTCATTTATTTTTTTTCTAAATAATGGTTGAACATACGAAATTGAAACTTTACACGATCATTTATAACAACTAGACAAAGCTACAAAAAAATTATGATGATTTTTCAAGTTCATAAAACAAAATGGCGACCATTTAAAACTAGTAGTTCTGTGAACAGTAGACCTCGCGCAGTTAAAAACCACGGCCTCCTCTAATACTGTCCATCAGAGTTAATTTATGTCCTGTCCTAACGTGTTGGCGAGATATCGGTGTATAAATAACTAATGGCTCTTTGGGTTGTAACAACTATGCTACTATCATGAAAAGCTTACCGAGTTGAAAGCAGAGAAAAGTCGGGAGAAAATAGTATGCTACTTCGAGTTATCAATTGCATCCTCTGCTTGCAATTAATAATCCACACGACAGCTGGTTTATGATGAATAATTCTATAGTCTGTATTTTACGGTAATATTGGCGTTTGAAGGAAACTCCTTTTCCTTTTGTATTATCCATAAAATACAAAATTTCAAAAAACCTTATATACAGGGTGGGGCAGAGCCGATTGACGAGTTAGGGAGGGTTATAAGTAATGAACCGTTCAACTGGAAAAAAATTCTTCAATGGATTCAACTCAGTTTGGAATATAGTTTTATTGTTATTTTTTTGAAAATTATATCAGTTAAATGATGGTCATAAGCAGCAATATGCTATTGTTGCGTATTTTGAAGATTTTATACGCATTTTGGCACACTGATATTGGTAAGGCCTGGATCTCTTCTCTGATTTACTCCTTTAGTTCTTCTAAGTTTTGTGGGCGATCTTTGAAAACTTTATTTTTGAGGTAACCCCATAGAAAAAGATCGCATATGCTTAAATCGGGTGAGCGTGCCAGCCACCTCAAGTCCACCCTTAGTGAGATAAGCCGCCGGAACATTTGTCTCAACACATTCATTGAAATGCTCCCGGTGTGGGCTGTAGCTTCATCCTGCCAAACCATATCCCTCCCAAGTAATGTTCCTCAGCAAGTTCTTCCAATTTGGGGCGCAGAAACGTTAATAGCATTGTCACATAACGCTGGGAGGTGATTAGGACATTGACGGTGATGTTGCCATTCTCAAAGAACTATGGCCAGCACGCTCACCCGATTTAAGCATATGCGATTTTTTTCTATGAGATTCTTAAGATTACTATGAGAACTCAAAAATAAAATTTCCAAAGATCGCCCACACACCTTGGAAGAACTTAAGGAGTGAATCAGAGAAGAGATCCAGGCCTTACCAATCGTGCCAAAATGCGTTCTAAAACTTCATAAATACGCTACATCAGTGTATTGCTGCTTATGACCGCCATCTAACTGATATAATTTTCAACAAATTAACAATAAAACTATATTCCAAACTGAGTTGAATCCATTGAAGAATTTTTTTCCAAGTTGAACGGTCCATTACTTATAAACCTTCCAAACTCGTCAATCGGCTCTGCCCCACCCTGTACATATATACGTCGACGCGAAATCAAAAAGGAACATACCTGTCAAATTTCATGAAAATCTATTACCGCGTTTCGCCGTAAATGCGCAACATATAAACATTTAAACATTCAAACATTAAGAGAAATGCCAAACCGTCGACTTGAATCTTAGACCTCACTTCGCTCGGTCAATTAAAAAAAATCTAAGATATGGCAGCTTTAGTGGTTAGTGACCCACCTTTAGAGGGTTATGTAACGTTATTTTATTGTTTGAAATGGCCAAATCCTTATATCCAATTATCCTTATATATCCTTACTGTTTTGACAATTTCTTAGTCTTTTTCATTCAAATAAAGATTGTTGCATCATTGAGGCGACTCTATTAGCATGCCTTGGTTTGCACTGCAACAAACATTCAGTGGTCACCTATCACTAAGGCTGCCACATCTTAGTTAATATTGGTACAATCTTAGAAAATCTGGTACCAATCGATAGGTAATTAAATTTACTAAAAAAGTCATTCTTGTAATTTTTTGTAAAACCAACGGTTTCTGAGATATTTAAGAAACAAAATTTTAAATGGCCGCCATTTTGTTTTATGAATTTTAAAAATTATCATAATCTATCATAAATTGACATAACTGTCTAGCTGGGCCAATGGCAGGCGTTCATGCCCTTGACCAATAGCAGTACTTGCCTACTAGTGTATAAATTCTGCTGCTCTTGTATTTAGTTTTAGTTTATCAGAGATTGACAATGGTGTAACAACCGAAACCGGTCTTTCTAACTATCAATAAAATCTGTGGTTTTTGACAACTTCTTAAGCTGGGTTTACACCAAGTTATTAACAAAATGTTGATAACTTAATCCTCATAGATTCTATTAGATTGAACGGAACTTGACAAACACATAAGTTTATCATGTGTATGATAAGTTATGCTCAATCTAATAGAATCTATAAGGATTAAGCTGTTAACATTTTGTTAATAACTTTGGTGTAAACGCAGCTTCAAGCGCTATTTTTATTCAATATGAATAATGATCACAATATCAACTTCTCAACTACCCAAAGAGTAAAAGTGGTACTTGATAGAGAGAGCCTGTAACTTTTTTCATATGTTATTGGAAGAAAGTAAAGATAGATTTTCATTTATGATAATCCATAGTTCAAGTAGATGTGCATAGTGTTTTACGTTGTTTCTCCAAATGAAAGAAATAATTATCAAGTTATTATAACAACTTGTAAAAATGAGAATTGAAACAAGAAAGAGCAATTTCAAGTTTAAAATTAATAGTTTATCGAGTAATGACAAATAATGTTCTGTAGAGACTAGCGATAACAATAATCAGACAGGCAAGATAAGATAGCCATGGGTTGAAGCTTCAATCTGTCTTTTCCCCCGTTTTCAATATTAAAAGTTGAGGAGTTGTGAATCTTAAACGCTGGAGGAAGGAGCACGCTGTTCGTCGCCACAACATCAACAAACCGCAAACCCGCAACCGCTATATAAATTCACCGCATATGAAGTACCCTGCGCAGGTAGGTCATTCGATAGGCATTCTACACACTCCTACCAACAAACGTTGAGTCTCTTTATCTTTTTATATCGCTAAAATTATACAGTCCATTTATACTTCAACCGCCCCTCCATTTGGCCGCTCCGCAGCCGGATCATGGTCGCACAATGCCATATTTAATAATTATTTTCTCAAAAAACATCTCTTCTCTGATTAAATTTAATTTCCGTTAGAGCAAAATTAATAAAATTCAATATATCTTGCCATTCTTGCCCGTCTGATACAAGTTATCATTTAAGTTACGTGAGTAACATAACCTTTAGACTGTTTATTTCAAATTAAGGTTTGAAGCAGTTTTGGGCAAATGCCTGTTGTTTTTACCTGAATTGTATTTGCATATGAATAAATGAATAAGTAAGTAAGTTACTGCTAATTCATGTTAGAATTGGTAGGATTCTTATCTGCGTAGATATCTACGTTATGATAGTAAACGTCCTTGAAATGTCCAATGAAAAAAAATCGCAAACAAACATGTCTTCTGAAGAAAAAAGATTACGCATATTGGAAGCTAGGAAAAATAAATTATTTCAAAGAGGGCAACAGACCATTTTATTGTCACTTTTCTGTTTAGGACTACTAAACAAAGTAATGAATGTGGAAACAGTAGTGATAAAATAATTCTAAAAAGGGTACTGAGATTCGTATTTCTATTTATAGTGCAACAGACGTATGAAGCAAGTAAAAATCTTTCAATTGCCGCAAATAAAAATTTGTTCCTAGTTAGGATAGGTACTATTAAGGCTGTGCAAAGGCTAAAAAAAATTTCCAAGTTTTTCAATTCGCATATCATCAAGCTATCAAAATGAAAAAGTTTTCTTAGGAAAACATTTTTTTCCGATCATTACTTTTTGAGATATGAGCGACTGAAGTTTGAATTTTTGGGACAGAACATTTCAATTTTGGTACGATATAAATCCATGAGATTTAGAGGATGGATTCTTCGTGGTATTGTTGATCTAGTAAAACAAAATTTTTTTAAAAATATCAATCTTTGAGAAAGTTATCTAATTTACCAAAAATAACTCAACTAAAAGTTATTTTTTAGTAAATCGAATAACTTTCTCGAAGATTTATATTTTCAGAAAATGTTTGTTTTACTAGATCAACAATATCTTAAAGAATCTATCCTCTAAATCTCATAGACTTATCTCTTACCGAATTTGAAATGTTCTGTCCCAAAAATTTAAACTTTAGGCGCTCATATCTCAAAAAGTAATGATCGGGAAAAAATGTTTTCCTGAGAAAACTTTTTAATTTTGATAGATTGATGATATACAAATCGAAAAACTTTGAAAAATATCACCAGTAGAAAGTTTATTTTTAGCCTTTGCACAGTCTTAAGAAAAACAATAATTATTATCAACCGCCTAAATAGGTCCTATAATTATTGATTAGTGAGGCCAGAAAACTCTAACATAAGACTTGATCCAGTAAGTATTTATCAATTTTTTTATCGTTTAAATTGAATATTAATACACCATTGTAATTAATAAGAGTTGATTGTAAATCTGCGTACACATATACGCGCTTCCAACCCCCACCGAGCACGCTCCGCCTTCGTACCGCCCTCGTACCTCCATCTTACCGCAGTCGCTCCGCCCCCGCTCTGCAGTCGCACCCATCATGAACGTTACGGAAGATGTTAGATCTTCTCGCGTTCCCCGGTCGAACCACTGTTGCTCCCCGGCCGATCATCAATCGCTCTGCTGGAGTGACGTTCGGTTGCGGAGCAGAGCGAAAGTCTGTACGCACCTTAAGAGAGGGCCGATCGCGCCCTATCTTCGCTCTCTAGGAAGAATATAGGCAGTCATTCTATTCTATTGTTGGGTACCGAATCTATCAATATATACAGCTGTTAAGCTACTGAAGTTCCTTTCTTTTTTTCCATCATGATACTGTTTCTTTATAATAATTGCATTGTAAAAATATTTGTAAAACATGTCAGTGTTGTGAATAAATTTCAATTTCAATTTAACAAAAATAATACAATTTCGGTTACTTTGACTTGCAGGTCATTCATCTATCTGAGCAATCTAATGTACCCTGTGCGGTTGATTCACAAAGTGGCCATAGTCAACGAGAAGGGAGATGTGAAGGGCTACTTACGAGTGGCCGTACAAGCGGTTGGTGGTAAGTCATGTAGCCGACATATTTTGCATTCTTTTCATCTCAGCTGGTACGAGTGACATTCAAATAATAACACCGGCAATTACTCAAAAATGTATGTATCATTGAAGTTATATTCAACCATCAATCTACATTCAAAATTTCTGATACTTCAAATAGATCTATAGTATTTATAGACCTTGTGATACTTATATTCTTGGACTGCAAATTGGACTCAAAATTATTTGATGATGAACATAACCTATTTTTACTTCCCTTGCCCTATTACCATAGGTAAGGAAAGTATTTCTTTCCGAAAAAAATTAAGGTAACCCTATATCTTAATTTCTATACGTTTCAAGGTCCCCTGAGGCCAAATAAGTGGTTTTTGGGTGTTGGTCTGTATGTGTGTGTGTGTGTGTGTGTGTGTGTGTGTGGTGTGTGTGTGTGTGTGTGTGTGTGTGGTGTGTGTGTGTGTGTGGTGTGTGTGTGTGTGTGTATGTGTGTGTGTGTGTGTGGTGTGTGTGTGTGTGTGTGTGTGTGTGTGTGTGTGTGTGTGTGTGTGTATGTGCGTCTGTGTACACGATATCTCATCTCCCAATAAACGGAATGACTTGAAATTTGAAACTTAAGATCCTTACAATATAAGGATCCGACACGAACAATTTCAATCAAATGCAATGCAAGATGGCGGCTGCAAAATGGTTGCAAAATGGAGAAAATGTTGTCAAAAACAGGGTTTTTCGCGATTTTCTCGAAAACGGCTCCAACGATTTTGATCAAATTTATACCTAAAATAGTAATTGATAAGCTCTATCAACTGCCACAAGTCCCATATCTGTAAAAATTTCAGGAGATCTGCCCCATCTATGTAAAGTTTGACTTCAGATTCCTAATTATCAGGTTTCAGATACAATTTAAACAAAAAAAATCGAGTGGAAAAGATTGAGCATGAAAATCTCCGCAATTAGTGTTCAGTAATATTTTCACCTAAAATTGAAAATAAGCTCGAAATTTGAGAAAATGTGATTATCCAATTGCAAACTGTTGGCAACTGTTGATTATATTAAATGATACACTATGAAGAGATAGCAGACCTCGTATGTCTCCAGTGCTATTGTCCTGTCACCAGCTGGCTCAGATCTTTGTTTATAAGTAGACTTGAGATGCGCGTGAACACTAGCGTTAGGTGATCCAATTCTCATAACAGCAAGGAAAGTTGTGTGAGTGCACCACACCAGATTTTTGAACTTTTTAATCTGAACTTGAATTCGGGAGGAAAACAAGAACACGATTAATCTTATTTTTCCCTCCCTTCACATTCTAATGTGAAGTTTATGTAAAAATTAGCAAAGAATATAGAGGAAATAAATAAATTAGAATTGGATTCTTGAGCATAATCGCCAACGTTAACTAGGTAAACTTGTGCTCACAAAATATGCTCGAACCTATGGCATCTACCCGTAAGATTGCCAATTTCATGTCCTAAAAGTGTTCTGAGGATAAATTCAGCCGTTTTTGAAGCGTAGTACCTAACACTTGTCTAGTTACTTATTGAATGCCCCTCGTCAAATTTCGGGAGGGAGACAGTTTTGTACTCTACCGATCATTGTATGAGTGAAGAGTAACCGTAAATTTATTCCTTGGCCAATATGAAAGGCTAAAGGCTTACCTTCACCAACATCAATCTTATCAATTTGATTCAAAATAGAATAGCTTATTAGTCTCTATCAATAGTGAGGTCCACGTTATAATGGCAGTATTTGATTAATATTATTGGTATTGCTATCCTTGTCTATCATTTGACAAGCAGATAGCTCTATCCTTTCCTAGCTCCGCAACGATGCTATAGTGAGGTCCACGTTATAAGAGATCTGGCAACTCTTTTCTCCTATCTTCCTATACTGCCATTATAACATAGACCTCACAATAGTTTTTTTTAACAATGTAGAAATATCATGAATTTACAAAATATTTCATCAAAATTAGGAAAGTTTATTATTAAATCATTGCAAAATACATTTCTTGACGAATAAAATAAAATTGACTATTTCAAACAAGGATAAAAGGATTTGTAATATTACAACAGTTAAGTCACAAAGGCCCAGTTGCACAAAAGCCGGTTAAATTTTAATCCTGATTAACTTCACGTGAACCAAATCAGAGAAGACCATTTCAAAAAGATGGATCTAGTGGAATTAATCAGGATTGAAAATAACCCGGCTTTTTTGCAACCGGCACTAAGTACCTGATTGAATGATTACCATATAAAAGCACATGAACTCGCTCACTCACTTCCGTCACCAACAGACGACGAAATAATCATTATCAGCTGTTTTACCAAGGATGAACTATGATTATCCTTTTAATGTCCTTCGGCAAGTTTTCCCAGGGATGAGACTTAGTGCAATCGAATCGTTATATTATAAACGTACTATGTTTTGAATTTCGTGAGAATCGTTAGAGCCGTTTTCGAGATCCGGTGAAATACAAACATTATAAACATTTCAACATCTAAACATATAAACAGAAGTTGCTCGTTTAATAGTATAGGATTTAGCTGTTTTTATAATCTTCATCAACTATTTTTCATCAGTTGTTGAGCCAGTTCTCCAACCGAGGGGGTCACTAGTTATTTATTGTTTAAGATGACGAGAATGGTGGCGAACACATGAGCGGAGTGCGGCAGTCGGCGAAGATCCAGTTTGATGACGAGCACTGGCTGCACATCAACCAGAGAAAGAAAGCCAATAATGCCAATGCATTGGAAGGAGACAAGGTGGCTGCTGAGGGACAGTGCAACGGCTTCAACGACAAGGGTCAAGGTACACACACAACATAGCCACCTCTAATACAAGGCCCCGGCCTACGGTATTGCAACGTCGCAGTGTAGGCCTAGAATCTAATACATGATTGGTGAAAAAGATCAGCTGGTATTTTTAAAAATATTTTCCACCAATCATGAAATTGTATTAGACTCTAGGCCTACACTGCGACGTTGCAATATCGTAGGCCGGGGCCTTGTATTTGAGGTGGCTATGCACACAACCATTGATTCAATCATTAAGCAATCTCATTGCATCAATGAATCATTGCATCACTTTTGGTTTGCTTCTTTCATCAATATCGACTATTTCATTCACGATCTTGAAATAGTAGGCAAAATATCGCATTCCCTAAAATCATACGGTGACACGTATAGCCAAACTATACTAGTAGTTCTGTGAACAGTAGACCTCGCGTAGTTATAAACCACAGTCTCCTTTAATACTGTACATCAGAGTAAATTCTGTCCTGTCCTGTCGTGTCGGCGAGATATCGGTGTATAAACGACTAATGGCTGTTTGGGTTGTTGTATCGATAATGCTAATAATTTGATGTGAACAGCTATGCTACTGTCATCAAAAGCTTACCAAGTTAAAAGTAGGGAGAAAATACTATGCTACTTCAAGTTATCAATATTGTATGCCTCATTGATTGCAATTAATAGTCCACACGACAGCTGTTTTTAGCACTAAGTTACATTGAGATATTGAATTACATGCGTTATTGCAAGCAATTTATAATCCACTCGACAACTGATTTATGATGAATAATTCTATAGTCTGATTTTTACTCGAATATTGGCTTATGAAGGAGGCTCCTTTTCCTTTTATATCCTTGAAATGCAAAATTTCCAAAAAATACTCGTATAATACCTCGAAGCGCAATTTAAAAGGAACATACCTGTCAAAGTTCATGAAAATCTATTACCGCGTTTCGCCGTAAATGCGGAACATAAATATAAACATAAAAACATAGAAACATAATGAACATAAAGAGAAATGCAATACGGTCGACTTGAATCTTAGACCTCACTTCGCTCGGTCAATAACACAAACTCTTGTCTTGTTCTGACATGCAAGCTTCCTGTTTCTGCTTTACAATATTATCAAACCATTTGAATAATACAAGCATTTTGTCATTTATAAGCAAAAACTCAACCCCCTAACCTTCCCTTTCACCTTTCAAACCCTTAAGGTTTCTTCATTTTTAGGTCGTGTTTATACTTAACAGTTTGGCTATACGTCACCGTATGATTTTCGGGAATACAATATTTTGCCGGGTTGGAAGCTGGGTTTTCGTTTGTGCGTGAATTTCGTCGTCGACCACGACAGGGTGAGGATCTCAGATTGGGTAGATTTCAATTTGTCTAAATAACCTAAAAGATTATGTTCAATTATGTTTTAATGGGGGAGGTTTAGTTTATACTTGTAAATGGCAATTTGTTGATATTATTAGAAATGTTTTAATTCTTGAATAATAAGAAGAAATAATGAAAAGTTATTTGATCAGCTGTTCTAGCACACTTGAATTTTAGACAATATGAATGTTAACAATGCTTGTCGTCGACTGCGGAAGTATACGCACAAACGAAAATGCACCTTTGCAGTCGACGACGGCAAGCATTGTTGACATTTATATTTTTTAAATTTCAAGTGTGCTAATACAGCTGATCAACTTTCCATTATTTGTGTTTATCATTCAAGAATCAAAATATTACTAATATCAGCATATTGCCAAGTATAAACTCAACCTTCCCCATTAAAATATAATTGAACATAATCTTTCAAGTCATTTAGACAAATCGAAATCTACCCAATCTGAGATCCTCACTCACCCTGTCGTGGTCGACGACGGCATTTACGCACAAACGAAGACCCAGCTTTAAGATGAATCCTATTATTTTCATTAGTTGCCTGGCTAGTCTATAATGAGAGTCACGTTATAAAGGCAATGGAAATGATAGTGTTGCTTCTCTGATTGGTCATTGTGGCATTAATCACGGTTAAATTTAACAGGCTTTTGTGCAAGCGGGTCCTAATGCTTCTTCATACTCAACAAACGATTTGGCAACAGTGCGGAGGTACAAAGTATAGAGCTATCGTTTTGTCTACACACTTTGAAAGCAATATGCTTTGTCTAATGACAGCAAACCAATGCTAATCAGGTGCTAACCTTATAACATGATTATCACTATAGAGTAATGTAAATGAGCGTCCAAGAGACCATTGCTGTATTTTCCAAGTTAAATCATTGCTTTCAATAATCACTGTTAATACAGGTTGTTCGGAAAATCACTGTGAATTTGAATTATAGGAAGAGCTCCATTCCAAAACCTGCTAAGTTATTTTTTTCCGATTTCTGTTTTGCAGGTTATATCTCATCAAAACATGTGACTTTATCATTTGCTAGTGTGTTTCTTGCCAAAACCTGCTTCTTAAAGCTGTAATAACAATTCAAACATTTTTTTTTTCCAAAACCTGTCTAGTCAACTAGTAGTTCTTTTCTAATCGATGCCAAGTCCAGATTGCAGACCGCAAAGAATCACTTTTCCGCACTAGTGCGCAAAGTATTACTTTGTGTACTCTTAATACTTTGCGTAATTATCTTGCAGCCATCCCAATCAGCTGTTGACATTGTTGGTGTGTATTTTGAATGCAAATTTGTTCTATCTATATTTTTTCTGATTTTCAAATAAATAAAAATGAGAACTCATTAAATTATACATTTTGAATATTATTAACTATTCATTATTTCAAATAATATTTTTTTCATTCATATTTTGATCGGTTGAAAAATTATTTAGAAATTAAGATTTACTCAAAATTATTCAAATTTTCAAATTAAATGGATTAATTTAATTTTAATAAATTATCGATTATTAATTTTCAATTGGATTATCAAGTTCAAAATAAATTGAAGTTGTTCAATTCAATTCAATTTTATTTCCATCAAAAAATACATCAATAAAACATTTACATCTCAATTCAATAACAAATATTTTCAGGAAATAAATATATTTGTTATTGAATTGAGATGTAAATGTTTTATTGATGTATTTTTTTATGGAAATAAAATTGAATTGAATTGAACAACTTCAATTTATTTTAAACTTGATAATCCAATTGAAAATTAATAATCGATAATTCATTAAAATTAAATTAATCCATTTAATTTGAAAATTTGTTATTTTAACATTGAAAATTATTAATCGATAATTTATTAAAATTAAATTAATCCATTTAATTTTAAATTTTGTTATTAATAACAAAATTATACAGACAATCATTTGATGGATTTTAGCCATCATTTTACCCATAATCAACCACTTTTCATATTTAATGGTAACTGTAGAAGAAATTTAATGTGAAATACGTGCGCAAAGCTCCTCTGCTGCACTCAAGAAATCATTCCGCCCTCGCCTACGGCTCGTGCGTAAACGTTTCTTTAGGTGCAGCAAACTGTCACTTTGCGCACTAGTTGCACAAATAACTATTTTGACTTTGCAGGTTTTGGAATGGAGCTCCTCCAATGCACATTGACTTTTCGAACACACTATGGTTAATGATGCATTTTTGTTGAAGATCGACCTTTGTCGACCCTAGCTTGTGTGTGTCATTTTAAGGTTACAATTTTGCACAATTTGTCAACATGGATATTTGGCCCTAGTCTGATCTTGGTTTATTCGGAATCCAATTGTTGTGGGTTTTTGTTTTTAGACGTTGATCAAGACGATGACTCGGGTCGGGGAGACTCAGAGGAGGGGTCGAAGGAGGAGGGAGGCGGAACAGAGGAGGGTGGAGCAGAGAAGGGAGGGTTGGAGCCGGAGACTCTGCCTTTCCATTTGGCGGTGGGTCATGAGTTCACGTTCAGAGTCACTGTGCTGCAGGCTGTTGGAATATCCACTGAGTACGCCGACATATTCTGCCAGTTCAAGTAAGTCAAATACATCAATTCAGTGATTTGTTGAAGATCTTTCTAGGTCGAAAAGTCTTTTTCGCCCCACTTGGATGTAATGAGCTGGTTTACGTGCGTCATATGGAGGCCGAAAGTGATTGTTTTCTGACCAGGCCGGTAAAAGTTTTACGGCCCTAGGGCTGTAAAATAACCTTGAAGTCAGCTGATTCTGATTTGATGTGAACGTGTTTACAAAATAGTTTATGAAACGGAATCAGTTTATGCTTTTAGAATTGAATAAAGTTTTTGCAATAATATACTATCATTTTATTTGGATGAATGAAATACAAATGAGATATTATAAACTATTCAAATTCAATTTTCAGAGTATAATAGAATCTAACCTCAAACCTCCTAGTTACAGCGTTTATCACGGAACATGGTGAATAAACGGAATCATTTTATGCTTCTAGAATTCAATAAAGTATTCTGCAATAATATACTATCATTTTATTTGGATGAATAAAATACAGATAAGATATATATTATAAACTATTCAAATAATTCGATTTTCAGAGTAGGATAGAACTTCTAACCTAAACTTCCGTTGACATTCAGATTGGCCAAATTTCAAGTGTGCTAAAACAGTTGATCAAAAACTTTTCATTATTTGTGTTAATCATTCAATAATTAAAACATTTATAATAATATCATCTTATTGTCATTTGGAAGAATAAAAAGTATAAACTCAACCTCTTACATAATTGAACATAATCTTTTAGACAAATCAGAATAAAAAATAAAAATACTTGGACAATTTCTTGATATTCAGATTACCTCAGATTTGCTAGAGCTATGACCTTCCACTTTTGCTTTCGGAAGTGCTTATAATAGACAATTAATCTCATATATATATTGTTTATTTTTCTGTGTGGCGAAAAATAACGTTCTCACCATGGGCAAAAATGTTTTTCCGGCTCTCAATCTTTTCTAGTCCTCGGCCTACGGCCTCGGACTTGAAAACCGATTTCGAGCCAGAAAAGTCTCATTTTCGGCCCTAGGTGCGAAATATACTATTAATGAGCCATTTCAATGTATATAATGTGTAATGTGTAACTTGCTTAACGGACACTAGGTCCTTCATTAATAGCGCTCCACTAATGTAAGTAGAAGCTAATAGCTTATATTTATAAATACCTGACTGCTACGTCGTAATTTAATTGTTCAAAAGTGAATATTTATTTATTGCAGAACAAAGAAGACTACAGGAATTTAGCCCAAAACAGTCTTCACTACAATTTACAATCTTATTAAGAATGATTTTATCAGTACAGTGAAGGCATTTTCTATCTATCTAGTTCATTATAACATTTTTGTTGTTGAAATGGATCACTGTATTATCTATATACCTCGTTTGTAATACTGAACTAAATATATATGGGTGTTTCAAAAAGAATAACCCAATTTTAAATAGTTATATTTATTAAAAAAAAATGGTGTACACAAACCAATTCTACATCAAATTACTCACAGAAGTATCAAGTTTGTGATGATGTATTATAAGTGTTCTATGTGCCCTCCTTTTGAGGCTCGGACTCAGACGACATCTAGACGGTAGCCAAATTTATCCCAGACTGTTCGCAAGATGTCTGTCTTCTTGGACTGTAGCTACTGCATCAGTTATCCTGGTTTTTAGCTCCTCAATGTCAAGTGCTAAAGGAGGAACATAAAGACGATCTTTAACGTTTTCCTCCCTTAGCACTTGATATTGAGCAGCTAAAAACCAGGATAACTGATGCAGTAGCTACAGTCCAAGAAGACAGACACCTTGCGAACTGTCTGGGATGAATTTGGCTGCCGTCTAGATGTCGTCCGAGCCTCAAAAGGAGGGCACATAGAACACTTATAATACATCATCATAAACTTGATACTTCTGTGAGTAATTTGGTGTAAAATTGGTTTGTGTACACCATTTTTTAAAATAAATATAACTGATTTAAATTGGGTCATTCTTTTTGAACAACCGGTATACATAAAATGGTACTTCATCAATAAACCAAACTGAGCTCAAATTAACATATTTTTTGTTCAAATTACAGCTTTTTACACCGACATGACGAGGCTTTCTCCACTGAACCAGTCAAGAATACAGGAAAAAATCCCCTGGGCTTCTACCACGTTCAAAATGTACGTAGTAATATTAATGATTACATAAATATTAAAATATTAGAAATTGAAATTCAGTCGTATTTAATAATATTGTTCTCATTCGTATTGTGTTGCATGATTATTTCTGTGTATATCTTGTAGGAATTGGGTATATTTTATTTACAAAAAAACATAATTACAATGACAATGGTTATAAAAAATCTACTCATCGATTTTACAGTACATTCAAGTGTTTTAGCGTGTTGCATTTTGCGAATATCTTAACTTGTATGACGCCTTCTAGGCCAACCAGACGTAATAGGTTTTGGTTTTTCAAGAATTATATTAACTATGTCTATTCCATTAATGCCTAGCCTACAATTATAAAATATTATTGCTTTTCTCATCACATTTTGATTTGAAATAAACATATGTAGGCTACAGGTATATTATATACATCACATTCTACAATGTACATCACATTTAACCCCCCCAAAAGCCTCATTCTCAATCCATAAATTCTTGAATACTGTAGTAAACCCCGTTTGCTAAAAAAAAAAAAATCAGTAGCTTTTTGAAAATATCCTTCTTCTCATTTTCTCTCAAAGCTGACGGCAGTTTACTCATAAATTTTATACCCATATAAGAAGGCTTTTTCTCATACTGAGCTGTCCTGTGGTATTGTGCTGAAAATGTATTCTCATTTCTTGTGTCATAATTATGTATGTCACAGTTTCTTATAATTTTTTATCTCTTATATACATAATCATTTCGAAAATGTACAGTGCAGGCACAGTTAGGGCCGGTTTCCGAGCTCGGGATTTAGCTAAGTCCTAGGCTTTAAACAGCTGGAGTCAGAAAATTGGTTTTCCAAAACGGGGCGTAGTCGCAGTCATTGTCATAGTCACGTTTGAATTAAATTTCTAAAAACTAGAAAATTGAACACAAAATAAAATAAAGAGAAAATAGTGTGAAGTTTCAGCTATTTTGAATTATTTAGGAATGTCTAATTTCGTCAAGGAAAAACGTTTTCAATTATAGAAATGAGAAAATAAAAACTACGACTACTGTTATAAAAGCTGCGACTACGCCCCGTTTCGGAAAGCCAATTTTCTGACTCCAGCTGTTTAAAGTGTAGAACTTAGCTAAATCCCGAGCTAGGGAACCAGCCCTTTGTAGTCCTAGATCTTTAAAATACTCTCTAGTAGGACTCTAATGGCTTAAGACCTTTTATTGCTCTCACAGCTCTCCTTTGAAAGCTGAAATTTTAAAAATTCTATCTAAATTTTTGAGACTGGAGCCTCATACCAATATTGCATACCGAATATGCTACATTATGAGGGCATGATATTATAATGCCACTGTAACGTTGTCATCATGTACTCATTGTTTTATGTATATTATATATTTCATATCCATGAAATAATCAATGCTATTTCATGAATATTGTATTGTTTCCAAGCCTATTTTATTTATTTATTTATTTTTTCAGATTACTGTGACAGTGACAAAATCATTCATTGAGTACATAAAGACGCAGCCGATTGTGTTTGAGATTTTCGGCCATTCCCAAAGAACTATGGCCAGCACGCCCACCCGATTCAAGCATATGCGATTTTTTCTATGAGATTAACTCAAAATTAAGTTTCCAAAGATCGCCCACACACCTTGGGAGAACGAAAGGAGCGAATCGCAGTGTGCCAAACAAAATTCGTTCCAAAACTTCAAAATACGCCACATTAGTATATTGCTGCTATTTAACTGATATAATTTCAAAATATTAACTATAAAAACTATAATTATTTCAAACTGAATTGAACCCATTGAAGATTTTTTCCATGTTGACGGGTAAATTACTTATACATACATACATACATACATACATACATATCCGGGTCCCGTTCCAGCTAGTGCCGGGTCTGGGTGTTTACAATGCCTCTCCATCTTGTTCGGTCCTCCCACCATCGCTCGTCCTCCACCTGCCGCCATCGGTGTCCTCTCTTCTCCACTTCGTTGCCACTGAGTCTGTCCATCGTCGTCGCGGTCGTCCTCTTGGTCTCCTCCCTTCAATCCTCATCTCCTCCATTCTCCTTGGCAGCCGATCCTCCTCATTCTCTTCATGTGCCCAAACAAGCGTAGTCTCATACTTTCAACCCTTTCCCTTATACTCCCCATGTTCAATTCTCTTCTTATATCCTCATTTCTAACTCTGTTCTTCGTGTTCTTCCCCTTTATTGCCCTGAGGAAACTCATTTCTCCTGCCTGTATTCGACTCCACTCTCTTTCCGTCATCGTCCATGTCTCGGCTCCGTATAATATGATGGGTACGTAATACATCTTGTATATCATAATCTTTGCCTTTTCTGGTACTTTTCATCCAAATCAATGTTTCACTGTTTGGTAGAAATTCCCCCCTTTTGTTATCTTCTAGTTATCTCGTGGTTTATTCTCCCATCATCTGCAATTTCACTGCCCAAGTACCTGAAACTTCCAACATTTTTCAGGGGTTCTCCATTCAATCTGATATCTCCGGCAAAATTGTCATCCCTTCCAAAAACTCTTACTTCTTACTTTCAGACCATATTTCTCCATAACCCTACTCCAAGCATCCAACTGCATCTGTACATTTTTCATTATTCTGTAGATTTTCATTACTTATAACCCTTCCAAACTCATCAATCGGCTCTGCCTCACTCTGTATTTCATGTATATTATACTATATCTCATATTCATGAAATAATCAATACTATTTCTTGTATATTGTATTGTTTCCGAGCCTATTTTATCAATTTCTCGTTTTTCAGATTACTGTGACAGTGACAAAATCATTCATTGAGTACATAAAGACGCAGCCGATTGTGTTTGAGATTTTCGGCCATTACCAACAGCATCCTCTGCACAAAGATGCCAAGCAGGAGAGTGGACAATGGTATTATTTTATTTTTATTTATTATTTTTACTAGAAAGCACCAACCGGGAGAGAAAACTAAGGATACTCCTTGTACTATTCCACTCCCAAATTTAGATAACATTTTAAAGGTCCAAAATAGGGTTAGGATTTCAATTTTCTGAATTTTAGTCCATTTTTACTGGAAAAGAACAAAAAATGGTATGCCAGCACAATCATTTCATTTTTAATTTTCCTAAAGAATTTTTGATACTCGATCTGACCACACTGGTGGTATTATTTTATTATTATTATTATTATTATTATTATTATTATTATTATTATTATTATTATTACTATTATTATTATATTTTTGTTGTGTGAAGCCACAAATTCTGAGCAGTGCTCAAGTGGCATACAACATGTCATTTTTAGAATGGTGTCACATGAATGCTCTAAAACACTCCTCAATGGTATAAGGAGAAGCCTCTACCAGTGTCCTAATTATCTTTGATACGAATAACTTATAGCTGCTTCACAGCCTTATATCCTCAGGAATGCAATTAAAACACTTGAGTCCTGAATAATATGGTCCCTTTTCGAGAAGAGTCAGTCTATGGATAAGGAACTGGAATAATCCTGTAATAATAATAATAAATGGCCTTTATTCAAATATTCCACAAAAAAAATCAGTACTCAAAGCAAATCATTGGAGGCGTTTTCATCCCATGGCATAGTGCCATCTGGGGGAGTTGATTAGAAATAACAAATAAAGAAGAAATTGAAAATTATGCTTTCACAAGAGTTCATATAAGTTAGAAATTGAATTGCTGAACCAGGAAGTATCTATACTGCCAGGCATCCTTGCAGTAGCGGCTCACTGCCTGCCAGTCCCGTCCATTCAGATGTGACAGCAGCTCCTCTTCAGGCAGGATACTCTTCTGAAAGTGCCTTCTCCGGATTTCCTGTATTATTCCTGCATTATCCTGTATTAATGTATCTTGATTATTGGTACCGTTCTGATAAACTTACATCTATTTATATCATACTGAAATTATCTTCCTCTCAATAATATTAACTGCTTGACCCAATAGATGAATGAAACGTGAAGTTCTATACAATAAGAATTATTCAATTTTAGAGTATAAAGGTGGATTCGCAGAGTCAGGTTCAGTGAGAATAGTTTCCCCATGAGCTCTAACGGGACTATTCTCACTGGGAAGTGAGTGTTAGGTTTTAATTAATGAATAAATACGAGACTTAGGGTGGTTGCAGACGAACCACTATCGCATGTGGGATGTGGGACCGACATACCACAGAACAATACGACTAATGCAAAGAGACTTTCACAAACCGTTCATCAGTGCAACACTAATGCAACAGCTATCTAATACAACCTACAAATTTGAGGTAAAATTCGAGGGAACACTATCACAGCGACTGCGATTGTAGTTCAGAAGCTAGGGGAAGTGTGGTGCTCAAACCAGTGGTACCACAATCGCAAGGAAAATAATCGCTACCACAGCGCACAACGCCATGTGGAAGTATCAGTGCCACTGCCATGCCTGCCAATACATATTGTTTCGCTGCGTTTGTGGTACCACAGAAGGAAAATAGTAGCTCCCACATCCCACATTCGATTGTGGTTCGTCTGCAATCGCCCTTAATTGGCATGTTAAGCTGGCGGGACATGCGTGATGAACATTGTCACGTGGTATTTTAGCACCACAAAATATTTTTTGAAATGAACTATTGAACTTTAATAGAATTATAAATGGAAAGGAAAGATAACCTAGTCAAAGAACCACTCAAGTAAAATCGAATGTTGTTAGTGTAATCGTATTATCTAAAGCGATAAGAAAAAACATGCATAATTGTAATTCAACAAAAATGAGGATCCATTGGCAGAATTAAAAATTATAAAGCGGCTTATTTATTATTGGCAGATTATAAAAAATAAAAGTTTGCATGTACATTTGAGGTTAGAATTGTTTGTTTACACAATGAATCAATCGATCTAGGATAAATCGATAGTTATTTGAATCAACACCTAACGAATCAGCTGATTGTTCGATCAACCAGTACAAGTTGAATTATAAAGTTTACTCACAAAAGATGTATTATATAAATACTAAGGAAGGTTTATGTAAATGAATAGGGACAACTATTATTGCTGCATAAATATATATTACAATCTAAAAAGCACGAAAATCAAGAGTATACAAAACTCGTATAAAAAATTAAATATATGTTGCATGATAGCATCATATATCACGATTTATTTATTAGAATAGTTTAAGACAATCACCCCATCTATTTATGTAAAAACTTTTTATTTATTTTTCTATTATAAAGTTGAAGAAACCCTGAATCTGAAGTAACCAATTGTATTGAGTTTTGCTAAATCAAAAAGCCAATCAGAAGGAGGCTTACAAATCGTTCAAGGAAGAGATAAAATTTTTCTGGAAACCACCTTCTTTCTGGCTTGTGATCTCGTTCTGAAAGGGTGCACATGGAAATTAGGGTCTTCTTTCTTGTTAAATTTTAAAATTATCAAGCCAATCCCTCTTTTAAATGTGAACTATTTGTAATTAATGTTTATCTATCTGTGAACTCAGTGTTGTTGAAGAGTTCTTAATTGTAATCAGTTCCCATAAATATATCTTTAATACGGAAATAAATCTATAAGAAATCTGGACCACGCGCGAGCCCAGCCGAGACGAAAATCACCTGCATAATTAATTATTGGAAATAATTAATTTATTCTACAAGACCTCCAAGAACATCATTACTGTGAGTGTTTGTTCAAACGAGCTCGTTTTATAAAGGCCTTTTTTATTAGAGTTGGGGAATTAATCAAAGCGCTATATAAATAAAATCAGTCAAAGATAAATTCGCAACGTGTTGAGTGCTATCATATAGTTTATAAGAACGCTTTATGAATTTTATTTGATTTATGTAGAAAGCTTACTTCCATACATGGCACGGACTCATTAAAAACCCTGAGATTTTTTAAATATCAATTTTAATAATTATTATTTGCTAATTGATCAAAGCATGTCCTATTAAATCTACATACCGAACAGGTTTTAAATTGTAGAATTCTGAATTGACCTGAAGTCCATGTATCAGTATTAAATACAAATTATAATTTTAAAGCTCACAAATGTGAATGCTATTAAACCTTGTGATAATTGTTAAACCGTTAAAGAATTTATTTAAAGAAAATTATAGATATAAGAATATATATATATATATATATATATATATATATATATATATATATTGTTTTATGGGGATATATTTTGTGTTTTATGTCAGCATACAATATCATAGAAGTTCATTTTATCCTAATTCATCTCGTGATATACAGTTTGGGCTGTCTCAGTACCAAGAAAAATATTCTGCGGCATATAAAATTAGTGAATCAATTAATATTGATCTTATTAAGAGCATTCAGTACTTATCATCCTTTGATGATAGTCATACTAGTCCGCCAGAAAAAACACATTGATAATTATATTAATAAGGTTCCAGTTATTTCATATAAGGATCCAGAGAGCTTCAAGAACTGGCGTTGTAAGTTCTAAGGAATTTCAGAAGGATAAATTGGTGGATACCTGTATTCATGGCGAGCGTTCTGGAGATCAACTAGAAAAAACCATAGTTGGTCTTTATTATCCTCAATTGGATACATGGTTACTGATAATCAGTCATCAACTATCTTTTTGATTTCCTTATTGGTATTCTTCAAGAATTTCACAGAAGCAGCGGTAAGAATTATTAATCACCAGTCATTGAACCTTGTGGTGATTAATTATATTTGGAAAATTCATGTATCTACCACTGAGCTAGAGCTGCGGTTTGAACCCAGCAATTTTGCGAGCCGGACGGCCTTAACTATTTGCGAATTTATTCGCAAATTAGGGACTTTAGTAACCACTCCTATATATATTAAATTTACATCTTTACATAATTACTTCACAACGTGGGACTCTATCATAAGAGATAACCCCACAGGAAGCACGTCTTTACAACATGTGTGTACACACTTGTCCATCATGCATGTTTTGTCATCAGCGAGACGGTTCTAACTAAAACCAGCTGTTTTGACAGCAGCTTCCAACATAAATTAAACAACCAATAACAATATATAAATCATTGGAAAATCAGAGATTATAATGATACAAAAATAATTAAATCTCAAATAGAGCAGCTAAAAAAAAAACAACAAAAAATCGAAGATTCAAAAACCCAACCTCAAAAACAAATTGGATCCTTTCGCTGATGAAACAACGTGTATGTGTTTTCACAAACTTGTCCTGTCGTTAGTTGCCACCCTTGCAGTGTAATTTCTGAATGAGGGAACAAGGATGAGTAGTCTTGTGATTAAATATGAGAAGCGAGATGGATGGTTAATCAGGCTATATTGTAATATTCGTGTATTTATTTATGATAATCGCCAAGTTAGAGACAGTGTGGGATACAAAATTCAATATTTGGCAAATATGATAGTTTATTTCAAGATTACTACTTTTAGATTGGCAAGTAATAATAGTTTATTTCAAGATTACTACTTTTAGATTGACAAGTAATAATACCTGGTATAATCATGTGAAAGGTTTTCGCTAGAACCGAGCTCTAAACAATTTCTGAATGTATTGTTTTGCCAAACAAGAGAGCTTCTAACCTAACCTAACCTAACATAACCTAACCTAACCTAACCCAACCTAACCTAACCTAAGCACGCTAGTTCAGTTTCCATTTGTAGTCTTTTGATAAAATATGAGATGAATGGTTAATCAGGCTGTACTGTAATATTCGTATTATATCCATGATAACCGCCAAGTTTGAGACAGTGTGGGATACAAAATTCATTATTTTGCAAATATGATAGTCAAGAGAGCTTGTTATGCAAGTTAGTTAACAGTTGGAAATTACTGAGATCTTGCAATTATTCAAATGCTAATGAATTAATCATAATTATTATCAAACGAAAATCCAGATTAAATGCTGTAATTCACCCCGAAGACTTCTGCTACTGCAAATATTGACAACATGGTAAACAGCTAGATGGAAATTCGATGAGCGCTACTATTCAAAAACTATTTGTCAGCCCGGGAATCGAACCCAGTAACTCCTAATTGCCGGTCAGGAATGCTTACCCTTACACCAAACTGACAATCTCTGGATAGCAGTGCTCATTTTATACAAAGCCATAGCGGCCAGCCAGTCTACAGATGGAAATTACCGAGATATTGCAATTATTCAAATGCTTATGAATTAATAATTATTATTAAACGAAAATCCAAATTAAATGCTGTAATTCACCCCGAAGACTTCTGTTACTGCAAATATTGACAACAGGGTAAACAGCTAGATGGAAATTCGATGAACGCTACTATTCAAAAACTATTTGTCAGCTCTTTGTCATTATCTGTCAGATAGTAGCACTCATAAATTTTCAATTTCAATTCCAATTTTTATTGATGTCATGCATTGTACAATAATACAATATTGACACAAGTCAAATACATAGTTACATTGGTAAATTACATTGAAAATGGCATCGAAATTACATTGAATTTCCATCTAGCTGTTTACCCTGAGTTGTCAATATTTGCAGTAGCAGAAGTCTTAGGGGTGAATTACAGCATTTAATTTGGATTTTCATTTGATAATAATTATCAAGTTAGTTCAGTTTCCATTTCTGTTGACTCGGTTATTGAAGTTTTGTTGTGTTGTTTCAGCGTTCGTCAGCCGCCGCGACGCATGCTGCCGCCGTCGATACCGATCTCGCAGCCGGTGCGCTCGCCCAAGTTCGGCGCTCCCTCCCCCTCGCCCTGCACCTCCACCCACGTGCACGCCAAGTACGACGTCCTTGTCTGGTTCGAGATTTGCGAACTCGGTATGTCTCTCTCACTCACACACCACACTTGCATTACATGTTAACAAATTAGCACCTGATCAAATTAAAGTTTACAACTTGATTGTAGAACTCAATAAACATCTTCAATCATTAGGGTGAACAAATTAGCACCTGATCAAATTAAAGTTTACAACTTGATTGTAGAACTCAATAAACATCTTCAATCATTAGGGTGCACGCGTAGTGGGGAGGTTCAGGAAGAGGTCGAGTTCAAGATAGATGTATCTCAATGCAACCCAAATACATGTTAATTCTTCATCACAAATAACAATGCATTGCCATGTCTTGCAAGACCCATTGCATACTAACACTACATTTTTATTGAAACAAATGAAAAATTAACTACATCAAGTACATTGAGGTACCTCTCTATGTCGACCTCGACCTCTTAGTCTATCTCTACCTCCTCACTTCGCGAGCACTGTTAGACCTTTATATTTTGTGATAAGTCGGTTTCCAGTAGTGTCCAAATCAGCTCTTGATATGCGATCGTACATATCTGTTGCTAGCTTTCTAATAAAATAATATTTGTTTATGTGGTGAAACTTGAAGAATTTTAGATTATTTTTATCCTTTTTGGAGATATTTCATTCAATTTCTTCAAATAACAATAAATACAAATTCTAAATTGGATACAGATATAAATTATGACTGTTTCGAAGGTTCATCAGTGAAATTTAAATTTCATATCAGGATTTTTTTTACACTATGCAGTACTGTTATATACCTTACGTCACATGGCGGAGGGGCCTTGTGCAGGCGAGAATGATGTTTCTAGTCGAGGCGTTAGCTCAGACTAGAATTTCATTCGAGCACTTCAAAAGACATTCCCATCCAAGTAACGTACACTATTTTTTCCTTCACTCCCACAATACTGGGTTAGCAAATTACATATGACAACAAAAATAGCAAGTGCTTAATCACACCAGTGATAGATAGTTCGGACAAATACCAGTCAAAGTCGATCATTGAATTGAATAAGTTAAAGTTTTCACCCTTCATGAGGGTTATTCATAGTGTGAATTTCAAATGTGCGAGAATCAAATGTGCGAAGTTCAGTTCAATGTTTCGACTCATAGAAAAGCTAGGCTTTAATTGTCTATAGTGATATACATGTCATGAAGTCAGCACCTGATAACATTGATCTCAACTACACAAATAGTATCTTACGTCACATGGACGGAAGGGACCTTTTGCCGTGAGAATGATGTTGCTAGTCAGGCGTTAGCCCAGACTAGAATTTCATTCGAGCACTGCAAAGACATCACGTCAAGTAACGTACATCTTTTTTGTCATAATAATATAAAGAAGAATAATTGAGAAATAGAATATTCCCTCTTGTGCTGAAGTTACTTCATGCATTCTATAAACATAACCTAGTTTACAAATTCCGAATAAGGAATTTTGTGGAAGTTGACAAAACTTCCACCTGGAGCGATGAAGGTGGTCTTTTGTAGCAGATTTGCTGTTCCTTATTTCGGAACTAGGAAACATACTCGACTGTAAAGAAATCGTATTATTTCATTACAGTAGACTATGGCTGTAATGAGATTCACATGTTTATTTTGTTCTACAATCAGCTGTTTACCGACTTGATTTCATGGATGTAAATAGCTAGATTGAATGACTATGACCAAAAAGCTTTTCGTCATAGTCATCAATTTCAGCTGTTTTACATCCATGAAATCAAGCCGTTAAACAGCTGTTTGCAGAACAAATAACATATGATTCTCATTACAGCATTCTCTACTGTAATGAAACTGTGTTACTAGTAATGAAACTAGTTCCGAAATGGGAACAGCAAAAACTGCTACAAAAAAACACCTTCAGCGCTCCAGTGGAAGTTTTGTCAACTTCCACACAATTCCTGATTCGGATTTTTAAACTAGGTTATGTTTGTAGAATGCATGTAGTAACTTCAGCACAAGCAAGTAATGTTTTCTATCTCTCAATTATTCTTCTTTAGATTACTATGACAAAAAATATTGTGCTTTACTTGGACGTGAATGTCTTTTGCAGTGCTCGTATAAAATTCTAGTCTCGGCTAACGCCTCTACTTGAACATTATTCTCGCTTGCAAAAGGCCCCTTCCCGTCCATGTGACGTAAGATACTAGTGTTGTTTGTGACGATTGTCGATTGGTTTGCAGGAATCTAAATTTAAAATCCTAGAGTTGTCGCTTAGGAACTGGACCTTCAGACTATACATAGTGTTGTTTGAAATAGAAAGAAAAATAAAATCTTGGTACCCTTTTGAAATATTTAATCACAACAGTGTTCGGACATTGATGCCATTTTCAAGTGATGAAATATTTCAAAAAGGTACCAAGATTTTTATTTTTCTTTCTATTTCTATAAAAGTAGCCCTATACAGAAAAGAGATCATAGTGTTGTGTTTGTGACAATAATTGTTGTTTGTTTTGCAGCGCCGAACGGCGAGTACGTGCCGGCTGTGGTTGACCACAGCGAGGAGCTGCCGTGTCGCGGTCTCTTCCTGCTGCACCAGGGCATCCAGCGGCGCATCCGCATCACCATCGTTCACGAGCAGGCCAGCGAGCTCAGGTGGAAGGATATCCGCGAATTGGTTGTCGGTCAGTACCCATAGTGTTTCCAAAATGCATCTTTCTCATTCATTACAATATCATCTATAGTGAGGTCCACGTTATAATGACAGTGTTTGATTAGCAATGGTATTCAAATTCAAATTCAAATTTATTTATTCCACACTCATAACTACATATACGTACATGAATCAAACAAAGCTCAACATGACAATACAATCCAACCAAAGTGTAATAATAATAAACGGTAAGTGAAAAAACCACTGGCATAGATGCTCTGTTCGCCAGTGGGAGTAGGAGATGAAATTATAATACGCTTAACCTGATTTAAATTGATTTAGCACAAAAGCAAATATTTTTACAGAATAGTAAATTATGAAACGAAGAATCGAAACAAAATTCACAACAAAAAAATTAAAAAATTCTCTCGAGTATCTTAATATACTATATAACAAGGTATTGCTATCCTTGTCTATCATTCAACAATGCGGATAGCGCTATCTCTTTCTCGCTTTGCTCTGTTGCCAGATCGTCTTTTAACAATGAAGAATTAATTATTAATTAACAAATTATTTCATCCGAATTATGAAAATTCATTATGAAATTATTGAAAAATATAATTTCTTGCTTGATAAAATATTCTATACTATTAAACGAGCAATTTCTGTTTAGATGTTTTTATGTTAATATATATATGTATGTGACCGGATCTCGAAAACGGCTCTAACGATTCTCACGAAATTAGGAACAAAGTAGGTTTATGATATGAAAATTCGATTGCACTAGGTCTCAACCCTGGGATCACTCGCTGAAGGACATTAAAAGGATAATAAAAATTTTATTTCTCTTTTTTTTAGAAACATTTTCACTTCAGAAAGTTCAAAATAGTAACTAGATGCTGTTAGTGTAGGTAGAATAGTACATAGTATAATAACAAATATTGTAGCAAACATAGTATATATTTCTCAATCGAATTCATAGTATATCTATTTGTAATTGATGATGTGTTTGTTTTTTGAAGTGTGAATAAATTGTTATTTTGATGAGTGATAGTAGCGTGACCTAGATTTTGATTTGGACTGTAGTAAAAATTTTAAAAGGGACAGTTTTGGGCATAAGCCTTTGTGCCTCCTCATATAACTGTAAAAATAATTGTGCGACTGAGAAAATGAATAAATAATTAGGTAAACTATAATTCAATCTTTCGTTACAAATTTCTATGCTTAACACTCCAGAGCAAAGCTCGGTCCCCCGATATTAATTAATTATTTTAACGAGAATGAACAGTTAATATTACTTCAATAAACCTGTATGTTCCTTTTTAACGTATATACAAGTTTTTTTGGAAAATATGCATTTCAAGGATAATATAAAGAAAAAGGAGCTTCTTTATACACCAATATTAGAGTAGAAATCAGACAGTTACAACCCCTAAGTCATCCCCCTTATGAGGGGTTGAAATTCATTTGTACGTCAAAAGGTAGAGTATTTGACCAATTATATATATTATTATATCTACAACAGTCTCCAATTTATTGAAAGGTTCCCATACATATGACTCACTCTGCATATCAGTATAGGTAGTTTTAGAAAATTCATTGGGAAAATACAGCTGTTATGGGATTTATTTGATGTTGTAATGCTCAAGTTGAAACATAATTCTGTACCTGAGAGGTAAAGGGTGTTAACTCATTTTTACGAAATTGAGTAATACTATATATGAAATCAGAAAAAATTCTCTATCCAATGGTATATAGTGTTAACTCCTACGTACATTGAACCCATTTTAAGAGTTGCAAAAAATGGTATTACTCCAATGTGCTGAGAAGTAGATAATATTAAATCCCCTGACACTGTTTACCTGTGAGGATGGTTGGCTGACATGGTATTATCTCCCTTAATATTATCTACTATGACAATCTCAGAGGCATCCAGTGTTAACTCCAGCATGATACTTTCTACCTCTAACAAGGTTTCTATTTTGTAATATTTTTGAGTTGTTATTGGTGAAAGAACTTCTTATATGGAGTTATCTAATCCAAATTTGAAAATACATTCACTCTTTGTAATTTCAAATTTTTTTATATCCTATATGTTTTTTTTAATTATGCTCAAGTTGATAATCCTACAGCACCTTGCTACAGCTGTTAAAATGCAGGATTGAATAATAGTCAGTCGAA